>NC_044382.1:96357548-96657548 GCF_006542625.1 Nomascus leucogenys | reverse complement strand
TGTGTATATGTGATCAGATTTATAAAAGCCTCTATATCTCTTTGTATTTGATGAACTTAGTACAATGTAAATCTATAATAATAAATTATAGATTTATTTAGTAAAATAGTATACCATATATGCTGTAAAGAATAAAATATAAATAATGAAATAGAAGCAAATACAGATCGTTGACTGAGAAGTAGCTCAAGGTAACAAGAGTTGGAAAGTCAAAAGGTTCTAAAAAGCTAAAGTTTATTGGAAATTTATGGTTACACAGCATCAAGAAAAAAAGATAAAATCATTCTCAAGCCCATCGAATATTTCCCATAAATGTAAAAAGACACATCTTCAAACACTAAAAATTCTGACCATTAAATTACTATGGGATACTAAGTCTCTAATTCTGCTTCCTCCACATCATATTAAGTGTTAATGTTACCACCTTAGTCTTATAAGACTATCCATTTTTTTCCTGAAAATAAGCAATTATCTTATAATCTAGCCTTTTAAATATCACATTTGTTGAAGTATAATTTACATTCAGTAAAATTTACCCTTTTAGGTGTATAATTCCATGAGTTTTGATAAATATATACAAATGTATAACCATCACCATAATCAGTTCCATCCATATGGAACAGTTCCATCATCCCATGAAATCTCATGCCTCTTTGTAGTCAGTTTCCTCACCCTGTTCATGGCCATCGCTGATATGATTACAGTTCTTTTGGTTTTACATTAGTTTAATGTTTAGTTTTGCATTTTCAGACTATCATATACATGGAATCCTTCATGTGATTGTTTCTTTTTCACTAAACATAATGAACACATGTTGTATTCAGTAGTTTGTTCCTTTTTATTGAAGAATAATATTCCACTGTAAGAATGACAACAATTTATCCATTCACTGGCTGAGGGGTATTTGAGTTATTTCCAGTGTTTCTTTCTTTTTTTTTTTTTGAGACGGAGTTTTGCTATTGTTGCCCAGGCTGGAGTGCAGTGATGTGATCTCGGCTCACCACAACCTCCGCCTCCTGGGTTCAAGTGATTCTCCTGCCTCAGCTTCCCAAGTAGCTGGGATTACAGGCATGCACCACCATGCCCAGCTAATTTTGTATTGTTAGTAGAGATGGGATTTCTCCATGTTGGTCAGGCTGGTCTCAAACTCCCTCCTCAGGTGATCCGCCTGCCTCAGCCTCCCAAAGTGCTGGGATTACAGGTGTGAGCTGCTGCGCCTGGCCTGTTTCCAGTTTTTAGTGATTATTAACAAAGCTGCTATAAACATCCATGTATAGGTTTTTGGGTAAACATAAAGTTTAATTTCTCTTAGGTAAATATCTAGGAGTGGGACTGCTCGGTGATATGGTAAATGTATGTTTAACTTTGTAAGACCTTATAAGAAAATGCCAAATGATTTTCCAAAGTGACTGTATCATTTAGTCTTCCCATTAGCCATGTTTGAGAGTTCTATTTTTTCCATATCTTTGCCAGTACTTGATAGCATCAGTTTTTGAATTTTAGTAGTTCTAATATATGCATAGTAGTATCTCATCATAGTCATGTCATAAACTATGACAGAGACTGTAGAGTTAATACAGCCTTGGGGCAAGACTAAATGTATATGCTTTCTTGTCCATTTCAAGTGAATATATACTGCTTATCCTCTTTCCGGATAGGAGTGGAAATGATCACATTCTCCAGGTTTTAATTTGCATTTCCCTAATGGCTAATGATGTTGAACCCTTTTCATGCACATATTGCCATCCATATTTCTTCCTTGGTGAAGCCAAAATATTACTAAACAAGTGCCAGTAGCTGCCCACTTCCAAACTTCTTGTTTAATGAGAAAAATGACACCTTATTTGTGTTATAACAGTGATAGATGTTCTTTGTTGCATGAAGCTGAAGGCATTCCCAAATTATACAATCTTCTTTTTAAATTATGACTTCATGTTCACATTTCTATATCCCCCCTTTTGTTTTGTTAATGGCATCATCATTACCCCATCATCTAAGGCAGAAAATTAACCATTTTTAATTTTTATTGCTCTCTTAGCTCTCAAAGCAACAATTCACATCTCTTGCTAAACTATTACAATATTTCTGTCACTGGTCTCCATGCCACCAGTTTTTCCTCCACATTGATATTAGCCATTTCCACTTTAAAATGCAAATGTGACACTGAAACTTTCCACTTAAGACCTTTAGTAGTTTACCATTGCCTGTAGGGACAGATCTGAAGGTCTTAGCATAGCATGCACATCCTTTCACAATCTTTCCCCAGTCTACTTTCTCAGATTCATCATCTATCTCTGCTCCTCCCTTTACTTCCTGCACTCACTCGTGTTTTATGCTCCTATTAGAACAGAACCATTCATCCTTCTCTTTCACAATTCAGAGTCCTTGAAATGTTGTTTGCTCTGTTGGCTTTCAAAAGGCCTCTTCTCTTTCTCTTATCTGGACAATCTCTATTCATTTTTCAAGGCCAATATCGTATGTTACTTCTATAAAACACTCCTCACCCCTTCTAAGGAGAGTTCTATACTTCCTTCCCTATGCTTCCATGGAACTTTATCCCTTCCTTTGTTTTCGTACTTTCTCATATTAGGTTTTTATGTGATGCTTTTCTCTAACAGTGTTTTTGAAATAGGTGATAACTATAAATGATATTTTGAGATCTCTGAAACAACTGCACTGTGATATTAAAAAACTGGCCATAAAACTACCAATCTCATAAAATGATTAAAAGTGATGATGTTCAGTCTAAAAATTAATCAGGAGAAATGGGGACATAAATTTTAGCAAGTTTTTGTCATTATGAGTTTGTATAAAGGGTTTTGTTAGAAGAAATAAAGGCTTAAGACCACGTGACATGTGAACTATGTTTCCAGATAAGGAGATATCTGAACAAATGACTCCTTTTTTAATCACCTGTTCTATTTTTTATGATTTAATATATGAATCTCTTTTATATGATTGCATTTTAGATTTGATTGATTTGAGTTTTTAATTGTTAAATATGGAATTGATGAGACTTGGTTTTATGGGAATATAATTGGATGTAAATTAGGCTTTGGTCAAATTTTAACTGAAAATATATCAGGGAAATTTTTAATCTTTTTTTCTCTTTTTGCCTCAGTTTCCTCATTTGTAAAATTAAAGTGCCAGACTAGATGACCTTGAAGGTCCTAAGGAAGTTGAAGAGTTGAAGATTACAGTTTTATATAGAGGAAATAATTGTGTAGTTCATCAACTTTCATTTTTCAAGATATTATTTTGGCTTCTGGAAGCCTATGAAAAATCCCTTCATTTACCACTATTTGTATTCATTATCTAGACAATGTCTTCATATAGATATGGTACTAGTAATCACATCTGTTCTAATAAGGAAAATGATGTGTTTCTTCCAGTAGCCAAATTTTAAACATGAAACATGACAGGCTTAAGGAACCAGTGCTGTCAGAATTACCTATATTTAATTATTGCAAAACCATATCATTTTTTAGAATTGCTTCAAATCTTGAGAAGGTTTAATACCATAGGGCCTGATAAGTTCTACAGCCTAAGAGGCAGAGCTGCTTGCACCGCAGCCTAGTGAGGTGCTGCAGAGTTCTTTCTTGTGTTCAGCCATAGTCAATGCCAACTGCCTTTACATGATTTGGTGAATTGGTTAGAGCAGCATTCCCAAGTATGGAATATGCTACCTCTACAACCTGAAAAGAAATATTAGATGTGAATCTTCATGGTAGGGATTCCGCAACATAATAATTTGCCCTTTACATAGGAGGGGATGTTCCGGCATACCACACGTCACTCAACCTCTTAAAATTGTAATGTTATACAAAATCTGTAGGCCCCTGAATCTTTATAAGGTTTATCCTCTACCCTCTAGAGCACATGTGTTTTAAAGAAGGCCTCCCACACACTTGTCAATTTTTTTTTAAATTATACTTTAAGTTCTAGGGTACATGGGCACAATGTGCAGGTTGGTTACATATGTATACCTGTGCCATGTTGGTCTGCTGCACCCATTAACTCGTCATTTACATTAGGTATATCTCCTAATGCTATCCCTCCCCTTTCCCCCTACCCCATGACAGGCCCTGGTGAGTGATGTTCCCCTTCCCGTGTGCAAGTGTTCTCATAGTTCAATTCCCACCTATGAGTGAGAACATGTGGTGTTTGGTTTTTTGTCCTTGCGATAGTTTGCTGAGAATGATGGTTTCCATCTTCATCCATGTCCCTACAAAGGACATGAACTCATCCTTTTTTATGGCTGCATAGTATTCCATGGTGTATATGTGCCACATTTTCTTAATCCAGTCTATCATTGATGAACATTTGGGTTGATTCCAAGTCTTTGCTATTGTGAATAGTGCTGCAATAAGCATACCTGTGCATGTGTCTTTATAGCAGCATGATTTATAATCCTTTGGGTATATACCCAGTAATGGGATGGCTGGGCCAAGTGGTATTTCTAGTTCTAGATCCCTGAGGAATCACCACACTGTCTTCCACAATGGTTGAACTAGTTTACAGTCCCACCAACAGTGTAAAAGTGTTCTGATTTCTCCACATTCTCTCCAGCACCTGTTGTTTCCTGACTTTTTAATAATCACCACTCCAACTGGTGTGAGATGGTATCTCATTGTAGTTTTGATTTGCTTTTCTCTGATGGCCAGTGATGATGAGCATTTTTTCATGTGTCTTTTGGCTGCATAAATGTCTTCTTTTGAGAAGTGTCTGTTCATATCCTTTGCCCACTTTTTGATGGGGTTGTTTGTTTTTTTCTTGTAAATCTGTTTGAGTTCTTTGTAGATTCTGGATATTAGCCCTTTGTCAGTTGAGTAGATTGCAAAAATTTTCTCCCATTCTGTAGGTTGCCTGTTCACTCTGATGGTAGTTTCTTTTGCTGTGCAGAAGAAACTTTAGTTTAATTAGATCCCATTTGTCAATTTTGGCTTTTGTTGCTATTGCTTTTGGTGTTTTACACATGAAGTCCTTGCCCATGCCTATGTCCTGAATGGTGTTGTCTAGGTTTTCTTCTAGGGTTTTTATGGTTTTAGGTGTAACATTTAAGTCTTTAATCCATCTTGAATTAATTTTCATATAAGGTGTAAGGAAGGGATCCAGTTTCAGCTTTCTACATATGGCTAGCCAGTTTTCCCAGCACTATTTATTAAATAGGGAATCCTTTCCCCATTGCTTGTTTTTGTCAGGTTTGTCAAAGATCAGATGGTTGTAGATGTGTGGTATTATTTCTGAGGGCTCTGTTCTGTTCCATTGGTCTATATCTCTGTTTTGGTACCAGTATCATGCAGTTTTGGTTACTGTAGCCTTGTAGTATAGTTTGAAGTCAGGTAGTGTGATGCCTCCAGGTTTGTTCTTTTGGCTTAGGATTGTCTTGGCAATGTGGGCTCTTTTTCGGTTCCATATGAACTTTAAAGTAGTTTTTTTCCAATTCTGTGAAGAAAGTCATTGGAAGCTTGATGGGGATGGCATTGAATCTATAAATTACCTTGGGCAGTAAGGTCATTTTCACAATATTGATTCTTCCTATCCATGAGCATGGAATGTTCTTCCATTTGTTTGTGTCCTCTTTTATTTCGTTGAGCAGTGGTTTGTAGTCCTCCTTGAAGAGGTCCTTCACATCCCTTGTAAGTTGGATTCCTAGGTATTTTATTCTCTTTGAAGCAATTGTGAATGGGAGTTCACTCATGATTTGGCTCTCTGTTTGTCTGTTATTGGTGTATAAGAATGCTTGTGATTTTTGCGCATTGATTTTTATCCTGAGACTTTGCTGAAGTTGCCTATCAGCCTGAGGAGATTTTGGGCTGAGACGATGTGGTTTTCTAAATATACAATCATGTCATCTGCAAACAGGGACAATTTGACTTCCTCTTTTCCTAATTGAATTCCCTTTATTTATTTCTCTTTCCTGATTGCCCTAGCCAGAACTTCCAACACTATGTTGAATAAGAGTGGTGAGAGAGGGCATCCCTGTCTTGTGCCAGTTTTCAAAGGGAATGCTTCCAGTTTTTGCCCGTTCAGTATGATATTGGCTGTTGGTTTGTCATAAATAGCTCTTATTATTTTGAGATACATCCCATCGATACCTAATTTATTGAGAGTTTTTAGCATGAAGGGCTGTTGAATTTTGTCAAAGGCCTTTTCTGCATCTACTGAGATAATCATGTGGTTTTTGTCTTTGGTTCTGTTTATATGTTGGATTACATTTATTGATTTGCGTATGTTGAACCAGCCTTGCGTCCCAGGGATGAAGCCCACTTGATCGTGATGGATAAGCTTTTTGATGTGTTGCTGGATTCGGTTTGCCAGTATTTTATTGAGGATTTTTGCATCGATGTTCATCAGGGATATTGGTCTAAAATTATCTTTTTTTGTTGTGTCACAGCCAGGCTTTGGTATCAGGATGATGCTGGCCTCATAAAGTAAGTTAGGGAGGATTTCCTCTTTTTCTATTGATTGGAATAGTTTCAGAAGGTATGGTGCCAAGTCCTCCTTGTACCTCTGGTAGAATTTGGCTGTGAATCTGTCTGGTCCTGGAGTTTTTTTGGTTTGTAAGCTATTAATTATTGCATAAATTTCAGAGCCTGTTATTGGTCTATTCAGGGATTCCACTTCTTCCTGGTTTAGTCTTGGGGGGGTGTATGTGTCCAGGAAGTTATCCATTTCTTCTAGATTTTCTAGTTTATTTGCGTAGAGGTGTTTATAGTATTCTTTGATGGTAGTTTGTATTTCTGTGGGATCAGTGGTGATACCCCCTTTATCATTTTTTATTGCGTCTATTTGATTCTTCTCTCTTTTCTTCTTTATTAGTCTTGCTAGCAGTCTATCAATTTTGTTGATCTTTTCAAAAAATCAGTTCCTGGATTCATTGATTTTTTGAAGGGATTTTTCTGTCTCTATCTCCTTCAGTTCTGTTCTGATCTTAGTTATTTCTTGCCTTCTGCTAGCTTTTGAATGAGTTGCTCTTGCTTCTCTAGTTCTTCTAATTGTGATGTTAGTGTGTCAATTTTAGATCTTTCCTGCTTTCTCTTGTGGGCATTTAGTGCTATAAATTACCCTCTACACATTGCTTTAAATGTGTCCCAGAGATTCTGGTATGTTGTGTCTCCGTTCTCGTTGGTTTCAAAGAACATCTTTATTTCTGGCTTCATTTTGTTATGTACCCAGTAGTCATTCAGGAACAGGTTGTTCAGTTTCCATGTAGTTGCGCAGTTTTGAGTGAGTTTCTTAATCCTGAGTTCTAGTTTGATTGCACTGTGGTCTGAGAGACAGTTTGTTATAATTTCTGTTATCTTATATTTGCTGAGGAGTGCTTTACTTCCAACTATGTGGTTAATTTTGGAATAAGTGCGATGTGGTGCTGAGAAGAATGTATATTCTGTTGTTTTGGGGTGGAGAGTTCGGTAGATGTCTATTAGGTCCACTTGGTGCAGAGCTGAGTTCAATTCCTGGATATCCTTTTTAACTTTCTGTCTCATTGATCTGTCTAATGTTGACAGTGGGGTGTTAAAGTCTCCCATTATTATTGTGTGGGAGTCTAAGTCTCTTTGTAGGTCTCTAAGGACTTGCTTTATGAATCTGGGTGCTCCTGTATTGGGTCCATATGTATTTATGATAGTTAGCTGTTCTTATTGAATTGATCCCTTTACCATTATGTAGTGGCCTTGTTTGTCTCTTTTGATATTTGTTGGTTTAAAGTCTGTTTTATCAGAGACTAGGATTGCAACCCCTGCCTTTTTTTGTTTTCCATGTGCTGGTAGATCTCCCTCCATTATTTATTTTGAGCCTATGTGTGTCTCTGCACGTGAGATGGGTCTCCTGAATACAGTACACTGATGGGTCTTGACTCTTTGTCTAATTTGCCAGTCTGTGTCTTTTAATTGGAGCATTTAGCCCATTTACATTTAAGGTTAGTATTGTTATGTGTGAATTTGATCCTGTCATTATGATGTTAGCTGGTTATTTGGCTCGTTAGTTGATGCAGTTTTTTCCTAGCCTTGATGGTCTTTACATTTTGTCTTGTTTTTGCAGTGGCTGGTACTGGTTGTTCCTTTCCGTGTTTAGTGCTTCCTTCAGGAGCTCTTGTAGGGCAGGCCTGGTGGTGACAAAATCTCTCAGCATTTGCTTGTCTGTAAAGGATTTTATTTCTCCTTCACTTATGAAGCTTAGTTTGGGTAGATATGAAATCCTGGGTTGAAAATTCTTTAAGAATGTTGAATATTGGCCCCCACTCTCTTCTGGCTTGTAGAGTTTCTGCCGAGAGATCTGCTGTTAGTCTGATGGGCTTCTCTTTGTGGGTAACCCTACCTTTCTCTCTGGCTGCCCTTAACATTTTTTCCTTCATTTCAACTTTGGTGAATCTGACAATTATGTGTCTTGGAGTTGCTCTTCTCGAGGCGTATTTTTGTGGCACTCTCTGTATTTCCTGAATTTGAATGTTGGCCTGCCTTGCTAGATTGGGGAAGTTCTCCTGGTTAATATCTTGCAGAGTGTTTTCCAACTTGGTTCCATTCTCCCCATCACTTTCAGGCACACCCAGACATAGATTTGGTCTTTTCACATAGTCCCATATTCTTGGAGACTTTGTTAATTTCTTTTTACTCTTTTTTCTCTAAACTTCTCTTCTCACTTCATTTCATTCATTTGATCTTCCATTACTGATACCCCTTCTTCCAGTTGACTGAATCAGCTACTGAAGCTTGTTCATTCGTCACATAGTTCTCATGCGTGGTTTTCAGCTCTATCAGGTCATTTAAGGACTTCTCTACACTGGTTATTCTAATTAGCCATTTGTCTAATCTTTTTTCAAGGTTTTTAGCTTCTTTGTGATAGGTTTGAACTTCCTCCTTTAGCTTGGAGAATTTTGAGTGTCCAAAGCCTTCTTCTCTCAACTCGTCAATGTCATTCTCCATCCATCTTTGTTCTGTTGCTGGCAAGGAGCTGCGTTCCTTTGGAGGAGAAGAGGTGCTCTGATCTTTAGAATTTTCAGCTTTTCTGCTCTGTTTTTTCCCGTCTTTGTGGTTTCATCTACCTTTGGTCTTTGATGATGGTGATGTACAGTTGGGGTTTTGGTGTGGATGTCTTTTCTGTTTGTTAGTTTTCCTTCTAACAGTCAGGACCCTCAGCTGCAGGTCTGTTGGAGTTTGCTGGAGGACCACTCCAGACCCTGTTTGCCTGGATATCAGCAGCGGATGCTGCAGAACAGTGAATATTGCTGAACAGCAAATGTTGCTGCCTGATGGTTCCTCTGGAAGCTTCATCTCAGAGGAGTACCCAGCCGTGTGAGGTGTCAGTCTGCCTCTACTGGGGGGTGCCTCCCAGTTAGGCTACTCAGGGGTCAAGTACCCACTTGAGGAGGCAGTCTGTCCCTTCTCAGATCTCAAACTCTGTGCTGGGAGAACCACTGCCCTCTTCAAAGCTGTCAGACAGGGACATTTAAGTCTGCAGAGGTTTCTGCTGCCTTTTGTTCAGCTATACCCTGCCCTCAGAGGTGGAGTCTACAGAGGCAGGAAGGCCTCCTTGAGCTGCCATGGGCTCCACCCAGTCTAGCTTCTGGGCCACTTTGTTTACCTACTCAAACCTCAGCAATGGCGGCTGCCCTTCCTGCAGCCTCACTGCTGCCTTGAAGTTGGATCTCAGACTGCTGTTCTAGCAATGAGTGATGCTCCGTGGGCGTGGGACCATCTGAGCCAGGCAGGGGATATAATCTCCTGGTGTGCCGTTTGCTAAGACTGTTGGAAAAGTACAGTATTAGGGTGGGAGTGACCCGATTTTCCAGGTGCCATCTCTCATAGCTTCCCTTGGCTAGGAAAGGGAATTCCCTGATCCCTTGGCCTTCCCCAGTGAGGTGATGCCTTGCCCTGCTTTGGCTCACGCTCAGTGGGCTGCATCCACTGTCCTGCACCCACTGTCTGACAAGCCCTAGTGAGATTAACCTGGTACCTCAGTTGGAAATGCAGAAGTCACCCATCTTCTGCGTCACTCATGCTGGGAGCTGTAGACTGGAGCTGTTCCTATTCAGCCATCTTGGAACTGCCCCACACTTGCCAATTCTTGATCATCTTGTCTGATTAACATGATACTGTCAATATAGTGGACCAATGTGATGATATGTGGACTGTCTAAATGAGCCAGGTGATTCATCTAGACTCTGACAAAGGTTGCAGAGTTAACGTAGCCTTGGGGCAAGACTAAATGTGTATGTTTGTCCACTTCAACTGGATATGTATTGCTTTTTATCCTCTTTCCTGATAGGAGTGAAAAAGATCACATTTGCCAGATCAATGGCTACAGCTTGTACCAGAGGCTGTATTAATCTGTTTTGGTGAGCACACCACATCTGGCACAGCAGCTGCAATTGGTTAAGTTGATGGTAGTGAAATGTCATCTTCAGGATCCATCTGATTTTGTTGTATTCATTAGGCAATGAAGAATTTAAATAGAGATGTGATGATGTCCACTACCCCTACATTTTTTTAGGTCTGTAAGTGTGACACTATCCTCTGCCATTATTGCCAGGATGAAATATTATTTTGGTTTATAAAAGGAAAGTTTCAGATTTTTGCATGTGGGTTTCTCTACTGTGGTAGGTTGTACCTTACATACCAAGGACCAATTGTCTGCATACTACCAAGTATGTTCAGTCTAATTACACATTGGAGACCAAAGCAGTGATCACCATGGACTTAGTAGATGGACCTGCTGTAAGCCATACCTAGGTCAGGACTCTACTTTATACCTAGCTCCCATATATCTCCACTTTAACAGGGGGCCATGATGACTTTTGGGCCTGTGGTTATCAATGTTAACATGGATCCTGTGTCCAACAGCCCTAAAAATATATGAGTATTCCTTTCTCAAGTTTATGGCTTAGGTCCCCTTAGGGAGAACTACCAAATATACTTGCTACAGGGTTGTAAATTTCCTTCTCCTAGGGACCCAGCATCTCTTTCAGTCATTGAATTTTATGTCTCAAAACTGGCTGGAGCCTACAAACAGCTTTTTAG
Organism: Nomascus leucogenys; assembly: GCF_006542625.1. Taxonomy (NCBI): domain Eukaryota; kingdom Metazoa; phylum Chordata; class Mammalia; order Primates; family Hylobatidae; genus Nomascus; species Nomascus leucogenys. The sequence goes on along the minus strand of NC_044382.1, from coordinate 96,646,530 downwards.
TGGAGCAACTGCTCTCATTCTCTTGATTATCCATCCTTGATTTTTTTTGGTTGTATAAATTAAAAAATACACTTGTTGGCTGTCCATCTGTTTCTCCTAAGAATGCCGTGTTCTTTCAACCATGTCATCCCGTGTTTCATAGTCCTATTCCATCCCTGTCAGCACCCTGACCTTGGAACACGAGACCTGCTGGGGTTGAGAATTTAGCTGTAAATATGCTATCTTTTTTTTTTTTTTTTTTTTGAAAGAGTCTTGCTCTGTCACCAGGCTGGAGTACAGTGGTCCCAAGTAGCTGGGACTACAGGTGTGCACCACCATGCCCAGATAATTTTTTGTGTTCTTGGTAGAGATGGGGTTTCACCATGTTGGCCAGGATGCTCTCAATCTCTTGACCTAGTGATCCGCCTGCCTCGGCCTCCTAAAGTGCTGAGATTACAGGCGTGAGCCACTCCACCTGGCCATATGCTATCTTATAATTAAGCTCTGGGCCTGATATTTTGCCTTTCTAGCACTTTGGTTGCAACAGATTAAAGCCCTTTAGGTGCTGCCAAGGAGGCCCTCTGGCTTTCATACTTTGACTTAAATTATTGATTAATTTTCCTGTCTTTTGTTATAATCTCCGTTACTAAATTTACCAGATTTCTTGAATACCTGAAATATTGCCCACACCAATGCATTCCCTTTCACTAGGTTGCCATTGACAAAGGTTTTATCAGTGGACCTGTTATACCATGCCAGGGACAATCAGTAATCCACCTAGCACAAGGGACAAGGTCCTCATTGCCATCTGGCCAGTGAGTGATCCAGCTTCAACATTCCATTTTGGAGCCTGCTTCCTAGGATTACTCTTGGCACTGTCTTTTATCAAATTCCCTGGAAAAATGCTCTAATTGAGAAATGTTTTTTCAGGAAGTTTCAGATTTCTTATGGAAATTGGCTCATGCAATTATGGAGGCAGAGAAATCCCATACCATGCCTTCTGCAAGCTAGAGAACCAGCAAATTTGGTGGTATCATTCAGTCCAAGTCCAAAGACCTGAGACAAGAGGTAGAGTGAATGGGGTGGGCAGTGGCTGGTGTACGTCCTGGAGTCTGAAAGCCTGAGAACCAGGAGCTCTGATATCTGAGGGCAGGAGAAGATGAATGTTTTAGCTAAAGGAAAGAGAAAGGAAATTTGCTTTTCCTCTACCTTTTTGTTCTATTCTGGTCTTCAACAGATTGAATGATGTCCATATAAATTGGTGTGGGTGGATCTTCTTTACTCAGTCTACTGATTCAAAGGATAATCTCTTCCCAGAACACCTTCACAGACACACCCAGAAATAATGTTTACTAGCTATGTGAGCATCTCTGAACCCAGTCAAGTTGATATATAAATGAGCCATGGCAATATGTAAAGGAGACAGGGAAGAAGGATCGGGAAAAAGGAGACGTAGAATGGCCATGCAGCTGCAAGAAAAGCCTAAGTTAATCATGTAGGGAGCTCTGGAGCTTTGATGGCCTTTCAGAGCTGTCTGAATTCAAGGCTTGGGGCCCAAACATTTGTACTACTACATTAACTGGTTGTTAAGTAAAAGTTGCCTTCAAAGTAGAATGACTTTGGGCAGGTGACTTTCTTCTGCCAAAGGCAATTTCTAAAAGAAAACTCTATTGTAAGCAGTCAATAGCTAACATTCCTGGAAGATATGGGAATTAATGTCATGGTCCTGAAGGGGTATCTTGGCAGCACACTATAGCATCCACTACAGATATCATAGAAAGTGGTGTTTAGTATCCTTTAAAATTTTCTCTGATTTAAGTGTCATTTTATTTTAGTTCTATTCTTTAAAAAATGAGTGTTTTATTTATAATAAATAGATAAAAGTAAATTTGAGTCTTCATTAAAAAGCCAAGACACATAAGCTTTCTAATTTCTAAATTTCTAATTTGTTTTCTCTGCGATTGTTGAATTGAATTTTCTCAAGGTTGAGGTAATTGGAGAAATTGATTTGGCTCTAAGTAACTGAGTAGAAAAGTCAGTATTGGAAAACACTTGTTGCTTAGCACCTACCATATTTCTTGTTTAAAATTTAAAAAAAAAAAGCCAGAGTACATTATTTATATTCTTTCCAAGGGATATTCCTCTCACTCTCAATCAGGACTAAAGCATGCATTGTCCCGGCTGCTGAGAGTATTGGCTGCCATAGCTCACAGTTGAATTCTCTCTCCAGTATTTGTTCATAGTCAAAGGATGCCACTTTGCCTACAGTTATGTCTTATTCCCATTTCATGGCACCCCTTATCCTGCAATTGAGCAATGTGAGGTAAAAAAGCCTCAGTCCCTTTGCCTTAATTCAAAGCAACTTTGAAGGACCATCTCACTGATAGTCTCCCACAAGAGTAGCTAATACCTCTATTGTGATTGCCTCATGGCTTAATCCTTCCCTCTACCCAATTCTGCTTTCCCTTTTTCCTTATGAGAGAACATTCCCCAATAAGTATTTTGCAGGCAAATATCCATTTCAAAGCCTGTTTCTAAAAAACCCAACCATGAAAAAATCTTTTCTTTAACTTGATTATGGGAGAAAGAAAAATAATTCTCCAAATAGTTATGATAAAATTGAGTAGATACATAATGTGTTGAATTCTAAAATTTAATTTTTAAAGATAGGAGTTACATTTTATATTAGCATATAAACATAAAAATATGTTTAAATTGATAATTATGATTAAATTTTTAGTACTTACTATCCAATTGTAATCAGCAGTTTATTATTGATAATCAGAAATTTCAATTACTCTTTCTCTTCATATACAATTCCAGGATTCTCAGGGAGCAGTCTTTCACTAAAATGTTTCAGAAAGAGTGAGGAAAAGGAATTGAAAACATTTTGAGAGAACTATACCATTAACGACCTTGGAAACAAAACAGAAATGGGAAAAAAATAATGTTCTCAGAAACAAAATTTGTGTCACCTTGGCAAAGAAATTTAATGTCTCTGAGCAATCATTGTCCTTTTTGTGAAACAAAGACAATGCTTTAGCACAAACTCTGGCTTAATGTTCATTTAGTGTAGACTCTATTTAAAAGCATTTTGACACCATCTCACAGACTTTTGTTACAGGCAACATGGCTGAGTAGATGTTCAGAAAACACTACTTAAGGAATAACACTTCGAATGCAGATAAAATATAAAACACTCATTTTAAAATGCATGGCTAATTCATGAAGTGAAGAAAATCTTCAGAAGCCAAAACAAGAAAACATGAATCTAGAGATGTAAATAAACATAGTATTATGGACATTTGCTGGTGTGTATCTGCATTGCCTAGGTGACCTATTTGGATTTGTTCAGGTTGCATGCATATCACGTAAGATCTCATCAGATACCCTGCACAAAGTCTACTTTGCTATCAGAGGCCACTACAGCAACGTTTCTTCTTAGATTACTTAGGTGTGACTGTGATACCAGTCCTCTGTGCTTAGCATCCTCAGGGCACGCGTATTAGGATCTCTGAATAGTAACTAAGTGAGCAGCAGGTGACTCCATTACTACCCCCTAGGATTTTTTTCCTAATTTTATATGCAAACATCAATTCTTGACAAAATATTTCAATATGAAAGGCAGGACTTCAATATTTTTAGAAGTAATTTGTAATCTCTGCATAGGAATGGATTCTTAACACATCAAAATCATAAAACATGATGAAAGAGAGATAAATATGACTGCATAAACTTATCAAAAGGCCCCTAAAACAGAAGAAACATCAAGTCACAAAGTAGGAGAACAATTACAACACACATAGCCGAAAAAGGATAATGTCCATAACATTAAAAGAACTTTAAAGCAATAATAAAAAACCCAATAGAGAAGAAGGAAAAATACATTAATAGACATTTTACAGAAAGAAGAAAAATAAGCAGCCAACAGCCTTTGAAAAGATGTTCAACTTTATTAGTAATCAGCAATATGCCAACTGAAACCACAGTGAGATACATTTTACACACATTATTAATTGGTAAAATTTAAAGGTGTTATAACACCAAAGATTTGGTGAAGTGGTGGTAAACTACACAACTACTTTAGAAGACCCCTTGGCATAATCTAATGAAGTTTACATACTTCATACACTGCTTCACATACTTCTAGAATCCATCATTTTCATACATAAATTTCAGTGGTTTATAATTGTTAAGTCCTGATGTGCTGGGACAGTCTTTCAGAGCACTTTTCCTGGGATAATTTTTAATAATATCTCTTTGCTTTTCCAAAATTTTCTGAGTTTGGTGACAAAATTTACAGTTTATAATCACCTTTATTCCTTTATTTTTAATTTTTATCAAGTTTTTATTCCCTCCTTTGATGTAGTCACCTTTTAAAAATGATATATCTCATTGTATTATATGTATGATAATTTATGCATACCTATTATTGAGGATTAGGTTTTAGTAATTTTGTACTCTTTTATTTTATTTATTTTTGTAGAGACAGAGTCTCACTATGTTGCCCAGGCTAGTCTTGAACTCCTAGCATCAAGCAGTTCTCCTGATTCAGCCTCTTAAAGCTCTGGGATTACAGGCATGAGCCACTGCACCCAGCCTAATTTTGTTCTCTTACACTTTATGTGATCTTTTTTTTTTCTTCTAAAAATATGCAAGTATGACAAAGCAATTAGACTTAACTTTTATGTCAGGTATACATACCCTTGACAGGGTACATATGGCCCTCCTGAGTACTCTGCTTAAGTCAGGCTGATAGTTAAGAATCCTTGAAGAGACAGTAATATCTGATAGCTAACACGGGGAATTATCTGACCGAACCATTCTTTCTGCTTTTTTATTCATCTCTTGGTGATCATATACATCTTTTTCTGTTTCTCTCAACATCTAAAACAATTTTTTTCCTTGAGAGACATAAATTTTTTCCAGACTTCCTTAGAAATATTTTTAAAGAGAACCACCCCCAGGGACCACTATCTCAACTTCTAGCTCATTTAAAATTGTCCTTCAGAATCTCTTGAAAAGTTTCTCCGTATCTCCTTATGAAATTAACTTTGTTTTTCGAAAACAAAGCGTTCTTAAAACAAAGCATTCTTGAAACAAACAAATCAAAATTATAGTAGTCTTGATGCTTTTTATTGCCTATACATTTTTTAGTTATTAGTGTTCCCATATTTTTCATAATAAATGCATTTTAAACATATTGTCACCTATATAGATTATTATGTCATTTGCTTAAATATAACCTAGTGTTCTATGAAGAAATTCATTCTGAGTTAGCACATTGGGGATTGACAACAATTGTTAATAGTGCCACCCTGTAATACTTTAGGGCAATGGTAACCACCCTGTCTTAGTAATTCAGAATATGTTTATTTCATCCCAGTAAACTCCATTTATGCAAGATGAGATTTTGCTGTTAGTACACCTTCTATCATCCCTTTTATCTTTTCATATTTAAATACTTACCAAGCTTCTAATTTGCTAATGATAAGAGGATACAATATGTGCTAATGATATAAATACAGTGTTTCCTGGTGCTTGATATACTTTAGTGTAAGTTATCTGTCTTTTAAAAAGCATACTATTTTCCAAAGTCCTAAGACATTTTAGAAATAGAAACAGTAGCTTTGGGTATATGACAACTGTAGAACTGCAGAGTATGCAAACTCTTCAGTGAATATTGTCATAGCAGCCTGAGTTTGTTAAGAATGGTAGGACCATTACATCTCTCCATGCTTTAATATTATAGTATGAATATGAGCTGAACTAAATCTGACTGATCAAATCAGTTACAGCCAATTCTATGTTGGAATAAAGAAAATTCTATTTGTGGAGTGTATAACAGATTCAAAGAATATCGGCAGTTTAAAACAGTTTCTGACCTAATGGAAGAGCTGTGCCCATGGAGGATCAGAACGGTTCAGTTCAGTTTCTGAAGGTTTTGGAGGCTTGTATAAAGGCTATGATTTTATTGATAATTTTGTCCATGTCACAACCCAAGAGGATTAATAAAGAGCTTTTTCATTTTTAAGAAATACAAAGAGTTCCCTTATGCCTTAATTGAAAAAATAATTTGTTTGACAGCAATATATATTAACACTTACTTGAGAAACCCTGAGTTTGCTCTAAAAGAGGAGGGTTCCCCACTCCCCACCTTGTTGTATAAAGAAAAAAAATCATTCTCCATGTCACTTCAAACGTAAGTCATCCAGTTTGAAAATGATTAAGGAAAGCGGAAAGCATGTTGAAGAGCACTGTGACTCTCTTGAATCACATTTCTAAGAACATGACTTCACAACATAATGGTTAGCTTTTGTGCTATTAGAAAGTGATGGGAAATAGTTGCTGAGTTATGACTGAGATAACCCACCAAAAATTAAGTGTTTCTTATATCAAACTCTCAACTCAAGTATCTTATTTATCCCTTTGCTCTTCCTTGGTGAGACTACTTGTTGGTGAAGGCATGTGTGGCAATTGAAAAGACCTGGACTGATCTTACCTTTAAGATTGAGCAGTTTTGCTTTTTCTGCTAATTACAAGATACCTTCAAATAACTTTTGCTTCAATAGTTCATTTTTTCCCCGAATGAGTACATGGAAATTGTGGAAACAGCATTCTGGAGATTAATGTTTTCTTCTGATTCTTTTCCCATCAGTTGGTCCATTATGTTGGACCGTGAGGGGGTGAATAAAAGTGAACACTAGAAGAAAACACCTGACTTGGAGGTGTTTACAATTAAGCCAATAAGAGTAGAGAAAATTGAAATAGCAAAGTTTAGTTCTTAGTGCAATGAAGAAAAAATTATTTTGAAAATGACAAATTTCTCCCCACCATAGGCCAGTCTATTAGAAGATACACTGGGTGCCTAATGCAGTAAACTGAGTTGGTGTTGAGGTGGTCTATCATTAGCATGTTTACTTGATTTGGTCATCTGTCTTTCTACCAAGATGTCTTTCCAGTAAAAGAAGAAAATGGATTGCTGAACTGATGCTCTTTCTTCCCATCATATAACTTTTATATTGAATCAGCATTTTAAACCTACATCGAAATGGAAACTTATGATTCAGAGTCTTGTGGGAAAATTCTACCAAACATTATTTTTTGTGTGTATACAAACACGCATGTGCATGCACACGCACACACACACACACACACAAACAACAGTGCCAATCTTATACAAAGTCTTATAGAAAAAAAAAGTGACTGCATTCCAATGTGTTTATGAGGGCAGCATAATCTTAAAAGCAAAATCTGAGAAGTCAGCATAAGGCAAATATAAGGCTAATCTCATTCATAAACAGAGATACCAAAATTCTAAAACAAGATTAATAAACAGAATCTAGCAATATATGAAAAGGCTATTATATCAGGATCAAATGGAATTTAGTCCAGAAATGCAAGAGTATTTACCATTTGCAAATAAATTTTTTAAATTTACAACATTAACAGAATAAAAGAGAAAAGTAGATACAGAAAAATAATTTTATAAGACTTATCTTCCATTCATAATAAAAACTTTAGGAAATTAAGAATGGGGTGGAAGAGTTCCTTAATCTGATTATGGTGCAAATCTAACAGAAAGCCTACAGCAAACATCATACTTAAAGAAGAAATGTTGAAAGGTTTCCTCTGAGCTAAAAATGAGAAAGAAAGACCTTATTTCCATTAAACATTGTTTTGTAGGCAAGGAAAACTAAAAGCTTTTTTTCCCCAAGATGGTGAATTATGGATAGCAAGATAGTGCACAAAATTCAGCTCTGTGGGCTTCAATTCAAGAAAGAAAATGGAACTCCACTAGAATCATGAAGGATACCTCAGATCTTGCGGAGGAGAATGTGGGCAAACAGGCCCCATGATGGCATCTGGTCAATAAAAATAAGTGAAGCCCCAGTACGTGAGAGAGTCAGAGAACCTCTCTTTGTGACTCAGCTTTCCGCTGGGGATCCAACCAACCCAGGCCAAGGGAGAGCACTTTGTTTCTCCCAAACCCTGGAGCTAACTTGGGCACACATTTAGAGATTCTGTGAGGGAAAGACACTGGGGAAAGCTGAAGGCATTCCCCAGAACCGGGACAGGCTGCAGGCATTTTCCCAGGCCTGGGACTGAGAGCATGCCACTTTTAATATGGGTGTGTATAAAGTCAGTAATTATTTGGCTACTTGGGAAGCTTGGCTGCACAGGCATTTTAGTCTCAGGCCAGAGATTGGAGTGCTTGCTCTGGAGCGAGGTAGGGGATTCTATAGCCAGAATTGTGGAAAGTGCCTCAGCAGCAGACACTGGAAATATGCTCTTCCACGTTGCAGGCCTTGGGTGCGAGGAGAGCTGCTACAGCTGTGGTTTCTCTTGGGAAACTAGACTTTCAGCCGGGGCAGCTTGGTGACCTAGAGCAGGTCTTCATGTGCCATTGCTGGGTGTCCTGGTCTGCTCCCCTGAGATGGTGGTACATTGAGCCCTCTGCTCCACCTTCCAGCATATCTAGAGACATTTAGAGCACTCACTTGCCTGGAGGTCCAGCTCAGGTAGCTGCCTTATCCTTCCTGGGCACAGATCATGGTACAGGGGAACTCTCTTCACTCCATGCCTCAGCAGATCTCCTGGCATTTAGAGTACCCACTTGCCTGGTTTAGTAGGCTGAGTAGCCCCAAACCTCCTGTGCAGAAATACTGGTGCAGGGGAGCTCTTTCCCACTCCATGCCCATGCAGATCTCCAGGCATTCATTCAGGGGACCTGCTCACCTGGGTCAACAGCCTGAGCTGCCCCACTCTTCCTGCACAGAGATTGTGGTGCAGCAGGACCCTCTCTACTTTATGGTCAGGCAGATCTACAGGCTTTCAGGGGGTCTACTTGCCTGGACCAGCAACCTAAACCACTCCATCCTTCCTGTGCCAAGATCATGGTGCAGCTCTGCCTTCTTTGTTCCAGGCAATTGGAGCAACCACTCACCAAGATAAGCAGCCTGAGCTGCCCCATTCTTCCTTTGCAGAAATTGTAGTGCAGCTAGGCCCTCTGTGCTCCGTTTCCAGGCATCCCACTCTGCTAGGTTAGGCCTTTAGGCTACCTATACTCCCCATGCAGAGAAACTGGGGCTGAGGAGGTCTCCCAGTTCCACACCTGGCACACTTCTGCATGCTTGGTGGCTGCCCATGGGATTCTCCCTAGGTGCTGGTGTTTTTGTCTGCCATTGGGGGACCTGTAGGTGGGTCTGCCTGGTTTGTGTACGTTGTTCTCCTGTCCACCTGGGGCTGAACAGGGAGCTCATTGTTCATTCCTCAGATCAGCCCATTGCCTGATGTAATAGAGAGCTTCTCCCACTAAACAAAGATCAAGTAAATACCCAGCTGCATTGGCTATGGCTGGCTCTCACCCATAAACGCCATTTGGTACCTTGTAGGTCAAACCGCACAGCCCAATATAATATCTGTCAAAAGAAGTGAGTAGGGCTGTAGAAGCGAAGCCAAAAGACACAACACAGCATTCTCTGTGTCACACTCTCTAGGGAAGGAGAAAAAGGGAAAGAAAGAAAGAAAAAGAAAAAGAAAAAAATTCTACCTGCATGAAAATCGTTACAAAAATTAAAAATGTCATCATCCCCAGATGAGAAAGAAACAGCATAAGAATTCTGACACCATAAAAAATCTGAGTGTAGTCACACTACCAAAGGATCACACTAGATCTCCAGCAATGGTCTGTTATTAGTCTGTTCTCACACTGCTATAAAGAAAGAAATACCTGAAAGTGAGTAATTTATAAAGAAAAGAGAGTTGACTAGCTCATGGTTCTGTAAGCTGTACAGGCTTCTGCTTCTGGGGAGGCCTCAGGAAACTTACAATCATGGCAGAAGGTGAAAGGGAAACAAGCATGTCTTAAATGGCAGGAACAGGAAGAAGAAAGAGAGAGGAGGTGCTACACACTTTCAAACAAGCAGATCTTGGGAGAACTCTATTGTGAGACAGCACTGGGGGAAAGGTGCCTAACCATTAGAAACAACCCAAATGATCCAATCACCTCCCACCAGGCCCCATCTCCAACATTGGGGATTATAATTCAAAATGAGATTTGGGTGGGGATACAGAGCCAAACCCTATCATTCTGCCCCTGGCCCCTCCCAAATCTCATGTTCTTCTCTCATTGCAAAATACAGTCATCCCTTCTAAGCAGTCCCACAGATCTTAACTCATTTCAGCATTAACACAAAAGTGCAATCTAAAGTCTCACATGAGTCAAGGCAAGTCCCTTTCACCTATGAGCCTGTAAAATCAAAACAAGTTAGTTATTTCCACGGTACAATGGGGGGTATAGGCATTGGGTAAATATTCTCTTTTGAAAAGACATAAATCAGCCAAAACAAAGGGGCTACACACCCCATGCAAGTCCAAAACCCAGTAGGGAAGTCATTAAATCCCAAAGCTCCAAAACAATCTTCTTTGACTCCATGTCTCACATCCAGGCCACACTGATCCAAAGTGTGGGCTCCTAAGGCCTTAGGCAGCTCTGCCACATGGCTCTATGGGATACAGACTTTGCACCTGCTTTCATGGGCTGATATTGAGCACCTGTAGCTTTTCCAGGCACATGATACAAGCTGCCAGTGGATCAACCATTATATGGTCTGGAGAATGGTGGCCCTCTCCTCACAGCTACACCAGGCAGTGCTCTGTGAGGACTCTGTGTGTGGTCTCCAATCCCACATTTTCCCTCCTCATTTTCCCAGTAGAGGTTCTCCATAAGGATTCTGCCCCTTCAGCAGACTTCTGCCTGGACATCCAGGTGTTTTTATACATCCTCCAAAATCTAGGTGGAGACTCCTAAGCCTCAACTCTTGCCCTCTGCACACTTGAAGGCTAAATACCACATGAAAACCTTGGCTTGTGGCTTGCACCCTCTCGAACAGTGGCCTGAAATGTATCTGGGACCCTTTTAGCCACAGTTGGAGCTGGAGTGGCTGGGACACAGGGAGCCATGTCCTGAGGTTGTGCAAGGCATTGGAGCACTAGGCCTCACCCATGAAACCACTCTTCCCTCCTAGGCCTCCAGGCCTGTGATGGAGGAAGCGTTTGGTGGTTGGGGGTCCTGATATGCAGGTCTTTGAAATACCTTCCAGTCATTTTTCCCCATTGTATTGGCTACTAACATTGGGCTTCTCTTTACTTAGGCAAATTTCTGCAGCAGGATTTAATTCCTTACCTGAAAATGGGATTTTTCTTTTCTACCTTATGGCCAGGCTGCAAATTTTTTGAACTTCTATGCTTTGCTTCCCTTTTAAATATAAATTGCAGTTTCAGATCATTTCTTTGCTTATGGAAACGAGTATAGGCTTTTAGATGCAGCCAGGCTACGTTTTGAACGTGCTTAGAAATTTCTTCTACCAGATACCCTAAATCATCTCTCTGAAGTTCAAATTCCCACAGATCTCTAGAGCAGGGGCACAATATTGCCAGTCTCTTTACTAAAGCACAGCAAGAGTGACCTTTATTCCAGTCCCCAATAAGTTCCTCATCTCAATCTGAGACCTCCTTAGCCTGGACTTCACTGTCCCTATTATTCTCAGCATTTTGGTCACAACCATTTAACAAAGCTCTAGGAAGTTCCAAAGTCTCCCCTATCTCCTTTGTCTTATTCTGAGCCCCCCAAACTGTTCCCACCTCTGCCCATTATTGAGTTCCAAAGTTGCTTCTATATTCTCAGGTATCTTTATATCAATGCCCTACTTCTCTGGTAGTAATTTTCTGTATTAGTCTGTTCTTGCAATGCTATAAAGAAATAACTGAAATTAGTTAATTTATAAAGAACAGAGGTTTAATTAGCTAATGATTTTGCAGGACAGGTTTCTGCTTCTGGGGAGGCTTCAGAAAACTTCCAGTTATGGTGGAAGGGGAAGGGGAAGCAAGCCTGTCTTACATAGTGGGAGCAGGAGGAAGTGGGGGGCAGGTGCTACACACTTTTAAACAAGCAGATCTCAGGAGAACTATATCACAAAACAGAACTAGAGGGATGGTGCTAAACTATTAGAAACCACACCTATGATCCAATCACCTTCTACCAGACCCCACTGCCAACATTAGGGATAACAATTCAACATGAGATTTGGGTGGGGACACAGAGCTATACCATATCAGGTCCCTAACCAAAATGGAAACTCAGAAATAACAAATGAAAAATTCAGTGTGGGTTGCAAGGAAGCTCAATGAGATCCAAGACAAGGTTAAAAATCAACACAAACTCCTAAAGCAATCCAGGAAATAAAGGAAGAGATGAATATCTTAAAAGGACATCAATCGGAGCTTCTGGAATTGAAAAACTCACTTAAGGAATTTCAAAATTCAGTTGAAATCTTTATGTATAGAGTAGACCAAGCAGAAGAAAAAATTTTATGGCTTGAAGGCATCTTTAGAACTAAGCCAGTCAAATAAAAATAAAGAAAAAAGAATTTTAAAAAATGAACACAGATTTGACAAATATGGGATTATGTAAAGTGACCAAACCTGTGAATTATTGGCATTCTTGAGAGAGAAGGAGAAAAAGTAAACAACTTGGTAAACATATTTGAGGGAATAATTCAAGAAAATTCTCCTAATCTTGCTAGAGAATAAGACACCCAGATACAAAAAATCCACAGAACACATGTGAGATACTATATAAAATGAACATCACCAAGGCATATGTAGTCACCAGATTGTCCAAGGTCAACACTAAAGAAAAAAATCTTAAAGGCAGCTAGAGAAAAGATCAGATCACATACAAAGGGAATCCTATCAGACTTCTCACAGCAGACTTCTCAGCAGAAACCCCACAAGCCAGAAGACATTGGGGCCTATTTTCAGCATTCTTAAAGAAAATAAATTTCAACCAAGAATTTCATATCCTGCCAAACTAAGTTTCATCAGTGAAGGAGAAATAAAATCTTTTCCAGACAATAAGCACTAAGGGAATTCATTACTGCTAGGTGAGCCTTACAAGGGATCCTTAAGAAACTTCTAAACATGGAATTGAAAGAATAATAGCAGCACCATAAAAACACACTTAAGAAAATAGCCTGCAGATTCTATAATGCAACCAGACTATAGAAACTACAAAGCAACCAACTAACAACTTCCATATGATTAAAATCTTACATATCAATATTAATATTGAATGTATATGGTCTCAATGCCCCCACTCCAAAGACACAGAGTGGCAAATTGAATAAAAAAGCAAGACCTATCTCTCTGCTATCTTAAGAGACCCATCTCATGACACACATAGGCTCAAAGTTGGAAAGACCTATCAAGAAAATGGAAAGCAAAAAAGAGCAAGGGTCACTATGTATCAGATAAAATAGACTTTAAACCAAAAACAGTAAAAAAAAATTAAAGAAGGAAATTACTTAATGATAAAAGGTTCAATTCATCAGGAAGACTTAACTATCCTAAATATACACGCTTACAGCATTGGAACACCTAGGTTTATAAAACAAGTACTTCTAGACCTACGAAAAGACTTAATTAGCCACACAATAATAGTGGGAGACTTCAGCAACCCACTGACAGCATTAGTCAGATCATCAAGACAGAAAACTCACAAAGAAATTCTGGACTTCAATTTGACATTTGGACATTTGACCAACTGGAACTAATAGACATCTACAGAATACTCATCAACCACAGAATGTACATCTGCACACGGAACACACATTGAGCTCAACTACATACTCAGTCATAAAGTAAGTCTCAATAAATCCCAAAAAATTAAAATCATACCAACCTTAATCTCAGACCACAGTGAGATAAAAATAGAAATCAACACCAGGAAGATCTCTCGAAACTGCAAAATTACATGGAAATTAAACAACTTGCTTCTGTATGATTTTGGGTAAACAATGAAATTAGGGAAGAAATCAAATAATGAAAACAGAGACACAATATACCAAAATCTCTTGGATGCAGCAAAAGCAGTGTTAAGAGGAAAGTTTATAGCACTAAATGCCTATTTCAAAACATTAGAAAGATTTCCATTTAACAATCTAACATCACTCTTAGTGGAACTATAAAAACAAGAACAAACTAACCCCAAAACTAACAGAAGAAAATAAATAAATAAAATCGGGGCAGAGCCAAATGAAATTGAGACCCAAAAATTCATACAGAGAATCAACAAAACCAACAGTTTCTTCTTTGAAAGGATAAACAAGATCAATAGACCACTAGCTAAATTAACAAAGAAAAAAACAGAGACCAAAATAAGCAAAACCAGAAAACAACAAAGATGACATTACAACTAACCCCACAGAAATCTAAAGAATCCTCAGAGAGTATTACAAACAACTCTATGCACATTACCTAGAAAATCTAGAGAAAATAGAAAAATTCCTGGAAACATAAATTCCCATGATTGAGTCAGGACAGAATTGAAACCCTGAATAGACCAATATTGAGTTCTGAAATTGAATCAGTAATAAACCTATCAACCAAAAAGCCCTGGACCAGATGGAATCATAGCCAAATTCTACCAGACATACAAAGAAAATCTGGAGCCAATTCTACTGAAACTATTCCAAAAAAATTGAAGAGGTCAGACTCCTCCTAATGCATTGTATGAAGCCAGCATCTCCCTGATATCAAAATCTGGCAGAAATACAGGGTCAAAAAAACTAACTACTGGGCACTGTGTTCCCTATCTGGGTGATGAGATCAATCATACCCCCAGACCTCAGCATCACATAATATACTCACGTAACAAATGTGTACATATACCTTCTTAATCTAAAATAAAAGTTGAAATTATAAAAATACATTAAAAAATTAAAAGCTACTGGGATTTGAAAGAAATGAAAATTTTATTTTTAGTGATATGATTGCATACATCAAAAACTCAGAACAGTCTACAGACAGAATGTTATAATTAATAAGTTAATTTATCAAGTTTCTGTGTACAAGGTCATAAAATTTTCATATATTTCAATATAGCTGGACAAGTTAGAAAATAAAATGCAAAGACGACTATTTACAGTAGCATCTTGGCTACTGATATGGTTTGGCTGTGTCCCCACCCAAATCTCATCTTGAATTCCCGTGTGTTGTGGGAGAGACCCAGTGGAAGTAATTGAATCATGGGGGCAGATCTTTTCCATGCTGTTCTCATGATAGTGAGTAAGTCTCATGAGATCTGATGGTTACTATAAGGGGGAGTTTTTGTGAACAAGTTCTCCCTTTGCCTGCTGCCATCCATGTAATATGTGACTTGCTTCTCTGTGACTTCCACCATGATTGTGAGGCTTCCCCAGCCATGTAGAACTCTAAGTCCAATTAAAACTCTTTCTTTTGTAAATTGCCCAGTCTCAGGTAGGTCTTTATCAGCAGTGTGAAAATGGACTAATACAGTAAATTTGTACCAGCAGAGTGGTGTGTTGCTGAAAAGACACCCAAAAATGTGGAAACGACTTTGGAACTGGGTAACAGGCAGAAGTGGGAAAAGTTTGGAGTACTCAGAAGAAGACAGGAAAATGTGGGAAAGTTTGAACTCTCTAGAGACTTGTTGAATGACTTTGACTAAAATGCTGATAATGATATTGACAATGAAATCCAGGCTGAGGTAGTCTCAGATGGAGATGAGGAACTTGTTGGGAACTGTCGCAAAGTTGACTCCTGTTATGTTTTAGCAAAGAGACTGGCAGCATTTTGCCCCTGCCCTAGAGATTTGTGGAACTTTGACCTTAAGAGAGATGATTTAGGGTATCCGATGGAAGAAATTTCTAAGCAGCAAAGCATTCCAGAGGCGACTTGGGTGCTGGTAAAGGCATTCAGTCTCATAAGCAAAGAAGAGCATAAAGATTTGGAAAATTTTCAGCCTGACAATGTGATAGAAAAAAAAATTCCCATTTTGTAAGGAGAAATTCAACTTGGCTGCAGAAATTTGTGTAAGTAATGAGGAGCTGAATGTTAATCTCCAAGACAATGGGGAAAATGTCTCCAGAGCATGTCAGAGGTCTTCATGGCAGCCCCTCCCATCACAGGCCCAGAGGCCTTGGAGAAAGTGGTTTCATGGACCAGGTCCAGGGTCCCTATGCTGTGTGAAGTCTAGGGACTTTGTGCCCTGCATCCCAGTTGTAACTAAAAGGGGCCAGAGTACAGCTTGGGTTGTTGCCTCAGAGGGTGGAAGCCTCATGCCTTGGCAGCTTCCATGTGGTGCTGAGCATGCCAGTGCACAGAAGTCAAGAATTGAAGTTTGGGAACGTCTGCCTAGATTTCAGAAGATGTGTGGAAATGCCTGGATGCCCAGGCAAAAAAGTTTGCTACTGGGATGGGGCTGTCATGGAGAACCTCTGCTACGGCAGTGAGGAAGGGAAATGTGGGGTCAGATTCCCCACACAGAGTTTCTACGAGGACACTGCTGAGTGAAGCTGTGAGAAGAGGGCCACCATCCTCCAGACCCCAGAATGGTAGATCCACTGATAGCTTGCACTGTGCACCTGGAAAAGCCACAGACACTCAATGCCAGCCTGTGAAAGGAGTCAGGAGGGAGGCTTTACTCTGCCAAGCCACAGGGGTAGAGCTGCCCAAGACCATGGGAACCCACCTTTTGCATCAGCGAGACCCGGGTGTGAGACATGGAGTCAAAGGAAATCATTTTGGAGCTTCAAGATTTGACTGCCCCACTGGACTTTGGACTTGCATGGGTCCTGTAGCCCCTTTGTTTTGGCCAATGTCTCCCATTTGGAATGGCTTTTCTAGAAATGGAAAACTTTCATTTTTTTCCCATTCTTACTGATTTCTAGAAATCAGTAAGAAAAAGCTATTGATAATCCAAAAGATCAGCAGACCCCTGAGGAAGCACTTCACAAAAGTGGATCTTCAAATGGTCAATAAACATCTGAAAAGGAGCTCAGCTTTTTGAGTTATCAGGGAAATGTAAACTAAATCCACTCATGCTACTACACATTCAACAAAATGGCTAAAATTTAAAAAGACTGATGCAGAGCAATAGGTATGCTTTATACCCTGCTCACAGAAGTTTAAGTTGATAAAACCCACCTTGGGAAATTGCTTAACTCTATCAAAGTTGTACATATCCATAACTTATTACCTAATATTTCCACTTTCAGGAATATCATCAATAGAAATTTTACACAAAAATACATATATAAGAATGTTTATGGTAGCATTATTCATAGGGCACAGGCTGGGAAGAACTACTGTTTGACAACAGTAAGATGGATAAATAAATTAATGCATATTTATACACTTAAACACTATATCTAAATATAAATGAACTTCAGTTACATGCAATCAATTTCAAAAGTTAGAAGACAGAAAAGGATATATATTGTTTATTCCGTTTATATAGCGATTGAAAATAGGTAAATGGTATTAAAATCAGGATAGTTGTTACCTTTGGGGAAAAGGGATTTGGAGAGGAAAAGAGTAGACTTCTGAGTGCTGGGAATATTTTCCCCCCTGACATGAGTGGTGTTTATACATATGTGTGCGTATATGTTATCCAGAATCTGAACCAATTCTCTCCAATGCCAATACTTATCTGCTAGTCCAAGCCACCATAATCATCACAAATTCTCATTCTCATATCTCATGTGGCAACAGATTTTTGATTTTTTCTCTGCTTTTTCTCTTGATCCCCTTTAACGTGTTCTCAACACAGTAACCAGATGTTTCTCGTAAAATTAAGTCAAGTCATGTAACTGCTGCTCAAAGTCCTGCAATAGCTCTAGATTACACACAGAATAAAAACCAAGGTCCTTATAACCACCAATAAGACTTGAGTTCTGGTTCCCAATGACTTCTGTGTAGTCACTCCTTATTACTCTGTCTGCATTTCCTCTATACCACAGTGCCCTTTTTCCAGTCCTGGAATACAGCGGTGTTATTTTCCCTTAAAGACTTTGCAGTGCAGTTTCTCTAGTTTGCCATGTTCTTTCTCAAGATGTCTGCAGGCTAAATGCTCCCACTAAATCTCTTTCTGATGTCACCTTTTCATGATGCCCAGTATCATCACTCTTATTTGAATGGCAACTTGCCCCACCCCCATCAGCACTCCCAACTCCCCTTACCCTGCCTTCATTCTTTTTAAAAAATATAACAGTGATGTTCTTCTAACATACTACATTATGCTTTTATTTGAAATTCTTATTGCTTTTCTCTCTTTTCTTAGATACAGCAATACACTTATTATATATCACTTTCCCAAGGGTTTCTTGTTTTCTTCACCCATACATCTCAAGCACTTAGAATATCATAGGTGCTCACAACAGATATTTGTGGAATGAACAAATAAGCAAATTTATTGAATCCCTAATATGCAAACCGAATTCTGCTGGGCACTGGGAGTGTAATGCCGAGCAAAACCAGAAATAGATACTGCTGTCATAGAGCTTTGCCAATTTGAGAGACAGTTAGCAGATGATAACATAAATAAATGCTTAGCTACAAAGTGTATTAAGAGCTAAGCATGCTTGGAGAATGTACAATTGAGAAATTTATCTCAGTTTGAAGGTGCCTCCCCTATGGGCTGGATCCTGCCAAAGGGTAGGAACTATATCCGAGCCATCTTTGTGCTATCAGTCCAATCCACTATGGCAATAATAGTCAATTAATTTCCGTTGAACAATATTAAATCTATTCAGGTAAGCCCCCCATATTATATGGATAAAAATTATTTAAATTATTCTTCAAAATGAACCATTCATTTTCACCTTGCCATGAACGTAAGTGATGTTTGTATTTATAATATGCCTGGTCAAACACATATTCATATGAGAAAAATTATAGGCAATGACTGTAAAAACACATTTTAAACTGGAATGTCATAGAATCTCAGATATCAGTATTATTACCAAAATAATACTAATGGAAAATATTTGTATTTTTAAACTAAATTTCATGACACCTTTAGGAACTGTAGGCAGAATTTGAATTTTTAAAAATAGGATACAATGGCCAGTTTATTTGATGAGTTGGACCACATAAAACACAGTTAATTTGTTTTCTGAGATGTGTCCTAATTTCACAGGTTGTTGCAAGCTTTTTAAGAGAAGAAATTTTAATAACTAATTTTTGAATTACTATTTATTTAGTACATGTTATTGGGGCTTGAGTTCACAGGAATATTAAAGACCTATGGTAACAATTAGGAAAAGGGCCAAGGGTATATCAGAATGCTGGTATTTACCTTAAGCAAAAGGGATATAATGCTCCCCTGAGATATCTGTTTTATGTAGGCTGAAGGCTTATACACTGAATTTCTATTTAAATCAGAAACCCAGAGAATTGAGTGTTTAAAACAACAACAAAATAACCCTTATTGAGTGCTACTTGAGGCACTTTACATATATTAACTCATTTAAAAGTCAATGATTATTATTAACTCAAATTTACAGGGTAGACCCTGAGGCTCAGAGAGAAAATTATCTCTTCCTAGGAGTGGGACATATTTGAGATACCACATTAACATTGGAATATTTCAGAGAGGCGGTGGAATGGAGCAAAAAAGTATGGCTGTGGAATCAGAGAGATTCACACGAGAATACTCACTGCCACTAATTCCCTGCGAATCCTTGGGCAAATCATTTAATCTCTAAGAATTGAAGTTTTCTCATCTAAAAAAATGGGATAAAATCATGTATTCCACTTATTTTATTTATGCCATTTCTATCCACGTGGGCTTTGAATTGGGTGTCAAGACCATTAGACTAAGGTAGGTCTTCTAACACCAACATCAGATTATGCAATAACCTTACTTTCCTTCTTCCCTTCCTTTTTCTCTTCCTTGCTTTTCTCCTTTTCTTCCTTTCCTCAATAGCTACCATTTGTTACGCACCTTCTCCGGACCAAGTACTTTGCATACATATATTAAGCTTTTCTTTTTTTTTTCTTTTCATCTTTCTTTTATTATTTTTTCAGTTAATCTTTTCATCCATCTGTTGAAAGGGGTATTGGCAACCCTAAATTACAGAGGAGATAGGCATGGGTCTGGTATAGGTTGTCATTGCAAGTCATACAGGAGTGCTTAGACCACATACTCCAAGTAATAAAAAGCTAGAACAAGGTTAATCTACACATGAAAGGAACATATTCATTTATAAGTTTTGTTATAATACTTGGGGGTCAGTGTGGACAAAGGATTTGGGGAGAATGTTGTTAAAGTTGTGATGAAGAGTTGGAAGGCAACAATGGCTGCTATTTATACATGTGTCGGGAACTGTGGCAAGAACTTTTTATGCATGACCTCTCAGCAACTCTGTTTATTTATTTATTTTTAAAATTTTTAATTTTCGTAGGTTTTTGGGGGAACAGGTGGTATTTGGTTACATGAATAAGTTCTTTAGTGGTGATCTATGAGATTTTGGTGCACCCATCACCTGAGCAGTATACACTTAACCCAATATGTAGTCTTTTATATCTCACCCTCGTCACACCGTTTCTCCCTGAGTCCCCAAATTCCACTATGTAATTCTTATGACTTTGCATCCTCATAGCTTAGCTTCCACTTATGAGTGAGAACATACAATGTTTGGTTTTCCATTACTGAATTACTTCACTTAGAATAATAGTCTCCAATCCCAACCAGGCTGCTGCAATGCCATTAATTTATTCTTTTTTAAGGCTGAGTAGTATTCATATATATATATATATGAATATATATATATGAATATATATGAATATATATATATATGAATATATATATATATATATCCACTTGTTGATTGATGGACATTTGGGTTGGTTCCACATTCTTGCAAATGTGAGTTGTGCTGCTACAAACATGCATATGAAAGTATCTTTTTTGTATAATGACTTCTTTTTCTCTGGGTTATATACCCAGCAGTGGGATCGCTGGATCTAATGGTGGTTCTAATTTTAGTTCTTTAAAGAATCTCCACACTGTTTTCCACAGTGGTTTAGCTTTTGCATGGCAAAAGGAACAGTGAGCAGAGTAAACAGACAACTCAGAGTGGAGCAAATCTTCATAATCTATGCATCTGACAAAGGACTAATATCCAGAATCTCCCAAAAATTCAACAAATTAGCAAGAAAAAGACAAACAATCCCATCAAAAAGTGGGCTAAGGACATGAACAGATAATTCTCAAAAGAAGATATACAAATGGCAAACAAACATATGAAAAAATGCTCAATATCACTAATGATCAGTGAAATGCAAATCAAAACCACAATGCGATACCACCTTACTCCTGCAAGCATGGCCATAATCAAAAAATGAAAAAAAATAGATGCTGGCAGGATGCAGTGAAAAAGGAACACTTCAACTCTGAGGTAAAAGTCTTTTAATGCCATTTTACATATGATAAAATTGAGGCCCAAGGACATTAAATAAATAATCTTGCATAATTTCAAGATGATATCCAAAATTTTTCTTTACATGTCTAAGTAGATTCAAATATGTAGTTTCTCCCATACTGTGAAGTTAGTAGTTTAAAATAAATATTTTATACTCATCACAATACATGTACACAATATATGAATATGGATGAACTTGACAAACATAATGCTGAGTGAAAGAAGACAAAAAAAGTACATAACATATAATTCCATTTATATAAAGATCAAAAACAGGCATGCCTTATCATTGGACACTGGAAATAAGGATCGTGGTTACCTTTGGAGGATAATGATTAAGAGAGGACACCAAGTGCTTTTGGGGTCCTGGTAACATTCATAATCTTAATCTGGGTGCTGTTTTACAGCTTCACTTTGTAAAAATGTCATGTGTTTTCCATGTTTATTTTATGGAAATTTATTGAGTTACACTTAAGATTTTTATAATTTTCTGAATACATGCTGACTAGACGCTATACTTTGATAAAAAGTAAGTAAAGATTATAAACAAGGTCCTCTTTAATAAGATTTTTCTGTAGCTTTTACTGCTTGAGCCTGTTTTAATTTCATTTTTCTAATAGAATTTTATCTTAATTGAAATAAAAAATTTGATTGATTACTTTGCAACCAGAATGCTATGTCTTAAAAAACTTTTCTTGAAGAGTAAGCTATCCTTAAGACTTTTATTAGTACACAATTGGCAATATAGAAATGTATTATAAATTTTGATAAAAAATTATTGAGCATGAGATTTTTAGAAATGCACTTTTAAATCAGTTGGATAGGCCTTTTCTTGGGGATGCATAGTTGGAATAAAAGAGGGTTCAATATCAATTCTATTTCTATTCTATGAATATGGGAATGGAATAGACTGGAAACCTTGAATAAGAATGGACAGGGTTTATTTTTAACAACAATATCTCACAACTATTTGAATTCGTTTTTGCGGTAGAAACCAAAATCCACAATAATGTATCACCAAAAAATATTTTTAATGCTCTTTCATCATGATCTGTTCTTCAATTTTGTTGAGAGTAAAGAATTATAAAAGAATTTGCAGAATAGCCTTTATATTTATTTAGTTTCTAAATTTCCGGTGAGCTTAATGAAAGGGTTTCACTAAGACTATTAATTTCAATTGACTATTAATTGTATCTGTTTCTCTTTCATTTAGAGGCACTTTTTAAAAACAACTGATATATTAGGAAACTTTTGGGAACATTGAAACATTGTTAATTTCTATACCTTTGCCAATACAAAAATTTCTTGATAAATTGCATTTATTATATCATTTGCTTTAAATATTTTTTCATCAAAACTTTGGCATGACAGATTAAAGCATTCAAATTATGGAACACATCTGTCGTATAATCAAATAGGCAAAGCCAGTTTTCACTTTCAAACCATTTAGGTAAGTTAGAATTACTTTCAGACAAATCTGATCTCATTTATCAATTCATGTAAATGTGTTAAGACACATTCCCTGATATCTCACTTCTTAATGTTACTTTAGAATAGACAGATCACAGAGCCTTACTAGGAGTTATTGCCTAAATAAAATACAGTTCCACTGCTTTCAAAATTTCTTACCCATACACTCTATGCTTTATTTTCTTAGGCTCTCCTTTAACAGTGATGCACTTTTTGTAAATAGTAAAGTGATGGGAGACATGAGGTTCTTAAACTCATTATCACTCCCTCTGCTTTATTGTGTGCAACATGTACATCCATTACATCCCTACAGAGGCCAAAATCCCCTACTTCTATGCCACACTTTGCTCTTAACAGAAACGTGTATAATATAAAAACAAGTAAATAAATGTGAGGCCTAGCAATGATTTACGAAGTTTTTGTTAAAGAAGCCATTGGTACTCATAGTTTAATTTTTTTTCTCTGGGACCCTGGAGGTTTTCAATATTTCAAGTCATTAAGATATAGTAAAATTTGGAATGAGAGATTTTGTTTATTTTCTATTTACCTAAGTACATATGTATGTATGTATGTATGTATATGGTTGTGTGTCTATATAGAGGAGAAAAGAGCAAATATGAAATTGAAAAGGGTGAGGCGGGGGAAACTGTCATGAAGTCTCCCATCGAAAACCATTTTCAGACAGATCAATTTTGTAAAAGAACATATAGGGAAGGTGAGTATCTGGAAAACTATTCTCTTAAAACCATATTTGGCTGTGTATCCCTTAGAAAATCATTATGTACCCCCAAGAGTTCTCTTTTTGAAGAATGCTGATATAGAATCACTGGTTAGGAGTTCTGTGTGCTCAACAGAGTCTAGGGGGCAGTGGTGAAAGTGGCTGAAGTAGTCATGGAGCTGACTGGTTATGGAGGTGAATGCGTTTACAAAGGGACAGAGGCCTGGCCTGGGTCAGGAGCAAGTGAGGTTGGGAGATGGGCGTTGATAGTGTTGAGTAACTTGAAATTTACTCCATGGTGGGAGAAAACAGGAGATTCAATGTGTATGGGGGGGTATTGAGGGAGAAGCAAAGTGTTTACCTTTTGCCAGGAAGAGCCTCATATGGATTAGGCTGTGGTCATTTGACATACTGATTGATTTGGGGGAAAACAGGATAAGAAATTGTAAGATCAGAAAGAGGATGACAGAGACATTTCTGCCACTGGAGATTGGGATTATTAAAGAGAAAGGAAAAGAAAAAATATATTTTTGTTATATCCTCATTTGTTTCTAGCAGTATTATATCCACAGTAAATTCTTGGTAAATACCTGTCAATTGACTGTGTTATTTCTTAAGCAATGTAACTAAATCCTCTCCGTGTCTGTTGAAACCACTGACAACTCAGAAGGGGGAAACACAGAGAGTGACTGTTCTCTATTCATCATGTATCAGGTGAGGGGTAGATCGAATTATAGCAATTTATTAAAGGAATTAGAATTTTGGGAATATATCATCCTATAAAATTATATGGTAGTCAAATAATCTCTGTGTTGGCTAAGTTGCTTAAATTATGATGTCATTCAGTAGTGGACTATTAGTTCTGATAATAGATTGTAGTTTTAAACAGTATCTGAGAAACATCTTTCTATTCTGCATTTTCCTAAAGAAACAAATATTATGGAAAATAAATGTGCAAGGGGTTTCTGGGAAAGAATGAAATTGTGTGTATATTTTAATTAAAACAAGATTTTCTTCAAAATTTGTGATAACCTTTACAAATATGAGAGAAAACACACAAAAAGATGTGAATGCAATTACACACACAACTTGGGAGTTTGCCAAAGCAGAAAAAACAATTCTCATTAGTTAGCAAAGATAAGAATATAAATAATGGATTTAAATTTAAACAAGAAGGATTTGAAAGATTGGAGAAAAATTTAACAGATCGACTGGGGAATAAAATCAATTTCTGGAAGAGATGACGTGATCAAAATTATGTGAAACCTTAAAGTTGCAGCTTGAGGAACACATAGTAGGAAAAAGTGAAAGAAAGACAGGTGATGTCCCGCTGTGGGGATTGGATAAGATGATCTTCTGAAAATCTCCTCTAGGCCACTGTTACAGGAGGAGGATGTGCCTGTGGACTTAGCATTCTCTAAAGACAGTGAAGAAAACATGTGAGTAGAGGGGCAGAGAGGGTTTAAATACCTGGTGGCCTCTTTTCCTCATAGTGTGAACAGAGAGGAGCTGTAGGCTGTGCGTGTGTGAGAGGGCCTGGTGCTGTAGGTGGGTGGGACAGTTCTTCTGTTCATGTGTAATAGCTGGTTGGCTGAGCCTGGGAGCCACGCATAGGAATCCTATGTATCTTTTTGCCTTTCATAGGTGTGGGAATTCAGGGAACATGAAAGCAGATTTTCTCATTACCACCAAGAAGTGCAGTTTTAAGGGCAGATAAAAGATATTCTTTCCTAGAATAGCAGGGCTAATAAATGGTCCTGTGAGATTCACTACTTTCCAGGTACAAGGAGGCCTAGGAAAGGTCGTGGCTGAGCACAAGGGATAGACATATTTTCTCTTCTCAGCTCGGAATTCACCGAAGAGAATGTTGCCCTGTGTGTGGAATTTATTTCTCCAAGACAAATGAGCATATGCAGAAAGTAATTGGGGAAGACAGAAAATGTTCATGACTATTTCTATTACACCTGGGGAGCCAACTTGAATACAGAAGGGGTGATGTAGGACCGATTATAAGAATGATGCCTTAACATGTTCCTGTGCTTCAGGTTGCCTGCTAAAGGGTTACAGTCTACTGTAAATAAATAGAGCCATCCTTCAGCAGATTTAATTGCTTGCTTTTTGCTGGGAGATTAGGCTATCTATGAAGCACAAAGGCTCTGCACATGTCTCCCTGGACTTTTTGCTGTGTTCACACATTTGCAGTCTCCATCTGTCGTTGGACACTGCCTTTATCAGGTGATGTCCTTCAAATAGCTGGACTATATTATGGCCAGCTGTGCCCCATGTAGAAAATATCTTTGATATCCACTGTTGAATTATGTTCCCTGTCCCTAAAATCATATGTGGAAGTTCTAACCCCCAGTACCTCAGAATGTGACCTTATCGGCCAGGCGTGGTGGCTCATGCCGGTAATCCCAGCAATTTGGGAGGCTGAAATAGATGGATCGCTTGAGCTCAGGAGTTTGAGACCAGCCTGGGCAACATGGTGAAACCTCACCTCTAGCAAAAATACAAAAAATTAGCAGGCATGGTAGCATGCATCTGTGGTCCCAGCTACTCAAGAGGTAAAGGTAGGAGGATTGCTTGAGCCTGGAAGGTGGAGGTTGCAGTGAGCCAAGATTGTACCACTGCACTCCAGCCTGGGTGACAGAGTGACTCTGTATCAAAAAAAATAAAGAAAAAAAGAAAAGAAAGCAAGTGACCTTACTTGCAAATAAGGTCTTTATAGAGGTCTTCAAGTTAAAGTTAGGTCATCAGGGGAGGCTGAATCCAAAAATGACAAGTATTTTTATAAGAGTGATAATTTGGACACAGAAATACACACAGAGGGAAAACAACATGAAGAGCCAAAGAGAGAAGTTGGCCATCTACAAGCCAAGGTTAGAGGATTGGCCACTCCTCTTACAGTCTTCAAAGTAACCAACTCTGCCAACACCAATCTCCAGAACTGTGAGAAATAAAATTCTGTTGTTTAAGCCACCCAGTTTGTGGTACTTTGTTATGGCACCCCAAGCAAATTAATAATACCAACTAATTATGGATTTACATAGACCTCATTCATTCATTCATTCTGGTATTGAGTACCTTCTGTGTTTTAGATACAGAGAATACAATAAACTTGATCTCAACAAATTTCTAGCTGCTTGACGAAGACAGATACATAAACTGACAGTTTTAAAGGATAACTAGAAGAAGGATTGGGAGGTATTCAGTTCAAATATTTGGTATGTACTATGTACTAAGCAGGGTAATTTAGAGTTAAAAAGCATATGTAAAATTCAGCCCTGCCACCCTACTTTTAAGCTTGATGAACTATTTAATCTAGTAAATCTGTAAAATGGGAATAATGATATATTCTAATGGGATTTTTGTAAATATTAAATGAGATAACAAATGTAAAATGTTTATTTTAGTGCCTGTAACAGAACATAGAGAAGGTAGTATTACTTGCTGCTTATGGAACATGTCACAAATGGAATGGTATGTGGAAAAATAATTGAGTTGGGGGCTGACCAAATAACCAACTAGAATGTGTGGTTTAGAATTCTACCTTGCTATTTATGCATGGGAGGCACAGCTTGAGTTTTTACAAAGGTATCAATAATAGTTCTTTCAGAAATATCTGGTTAGACCTTCCTACTTGTTCACATGGTCTTGGGGCCTCTAAGCCCTCTCCCACTTAAGAGGAATAGCTTGTTTTGGGACCTCCAAGAGGAATGAGAGTGCCTTGGATTTGATTACGGATACTTCCATTTTAAGCTGGAAATTGGAATTTGCATGGCTGGTATCTTGATGATTTTCTGAGTTGTGACTTGGAAAACTAAACTGAGACTTGATGGCTAGAATCATTAAAATGATAAATTTTGGACCTTTGGAAATTGTGAAGTTGTTAAAATTGCAAGCTTAAACAGAGTGGGAAAAGACAGCTATTGTTTCAGAAACAGCTCAGTAGAGTAATCTTGGAATAAAATTCAGAAATCCTCTCTAGCATTTATTTCAAGAGCAATGGCAAAACATAATTTTAGCTTTAGTGTGCAGAAGCTTTTAGACATTGGAGGTGCTGGAAATAGTTTTGGACAATGGAGGTACTAGAAATAGGTACTTTTCTATCCTTGACTTTGTTAAGATAGGAATATTTTTAAAGCATAAGTCCCAGTGGTTTCCTGCCAGAAAAATATAGTCACCAATGCCCCATGTCCTTTCTTCAAAGAAGAGCCTATTCTCTCTCCAGGCTATGTAGAACTGGGCCAGACTAGGGTCTTCAGGATCTGATGGTATCCTGTCCTTTATGACTTGGGATAATTAACAACCTTCTCGCATAAGAGGAATGGCAATTTTCCCAATTTCCATAAAAACAAAGTCCAAAACCAATCAACTAAACATATTTTTTTTAATGGTAGGATAAACCATTTTCATTAAAAAAAAAAGCAACAAAAATTATAGGACTAATCACTGATGATGGGAGTCAGAGAAGTTGTGTTATGATCTTGAGGAACAATTCACTCTCTTAATCTCTAGGTCCTCTTTAAAAAACCCATAGCTGGAATTGATTCCTTCCAGCTTTGAGATGTTCCTGACAGTACATGAAAGAATCTGGAAAATGGTAGAGTGATTTTATTTTCATAGAAGGAATAACATGCATGAAAGTCTTTCCATAGAAGGTGGGAGTTTTGAAACTGAGTATTCATTTCATAAGAGAGAATAAGAGATTAAGAGAACTTTGTGTAAAATACCCCCCTAAGAGGAAGCACAGGGGCAGGAAGTGTGGAAGAAAGAACTGAAAACACAGACTTGTCAAATTTCACTGAGCCATCAAGGGAACTTATCAAATTCTGGTGAATAGAAATCTTTCTTCCTGTAAATAGTGCCCTGGTACTGATCTCATCTTGACTGAAGTTTAATGTACTCTATATATACCAGTTCTGGGGAATATTTCCATGACTTTTGAACTATGAGTCAACCCTAGCTGAAAATTTAGATAGAGTGATTTTGAATTGATTAAGTTAGCTTTTGAGTATGTCATGCCCTGAAAAGACTTGCAGTTACTCACTGGGAGATGACTCCCTTGCTGGTGCTGAGCTCCTGCAGTCCTTGTGTGAAGATAGCACTCTTTTGCAAGTTAGGAATCACCCTTTCACGTTGGAATGTCCAGTTGGTACACTAGAAAAGGATAAAACATGTGGTCATATCACTGACAAAATAATCCAAGTGCCCTTTCAGAACTATCTGTTTCCTTGGCTTTACAGACTTCTTGAAACTCTGTATTTTGTGGAGACAGTATGGGAAGAAATGAAAGTTTAGTCAAGTATTTATATTTGATCAACTACTCATTTCCCTTAAAAGTTGAGTTCATTGGCTTTAGACTTCACTCTTACAATGGGGGAACCATGTTGTCTTCCTGATACCCATAGGAATCTCATGCAGAAAAAACCCTCTCCACACTCTTAATAATATGAAAACTCTATCTGGCCCACTGCAGTACGTGTCAGAAGTAGAACTTGTACCTGTGTTTAAGACCCTGAGGCAGATTTACCATAAAGCTAATGAAGCTTAAGCTTTAGAACCTCAGTGTCTTGGGCTTAATTTTTACTTGTAATTCTGTAGTATTTTGCTTAAAAAAGGCCCCCATAATTATGTAAACATCATGTTCTAGGAAACCTAGACCTCACCTCTGGCAAGAATAGAGTCACTAAGGTAAAGAGGTGGATATTATTACCCCCAATAACCCTCAGAGCTCATAATTCATGTTCATCTCTCAGAGTATTTACATGAAAGTGGAAAGAGAGAGTGAAGGCTTCTCAAAGTTTCTGCTGTGTTTGTGATTCTGTGGCCTTCCTTGCTGATCCTTCTCAATTGCAGATCAATCTAGATCTGGAAATTCCCTCTGCAAGAGGTCAGCTAAGGAAGTAGAAGCTTAGTGTTTTTCTTCTGCAGTTAACAGGGAAGATGGTTATTTTTCTAATTTTTGTGTGAGATCCCAGAATATACACTTCTTCCATTATCACTGCCCTTTCATTTGCTAACATGGAAAGTATAGGAGGAATACTCATTTAGGAAAGCTGACTTAGAGTGGGAATGTGCTCAAAGGTAGCATCATTTAATTTATATTTTATTCATTCAGTTGTGAGGTGCCAAACAGCCCAGTTTATTTTTTAGAGAGATTTAATGATTAATAGTAGCTTATTAAATTTGGAAACAACATATTCAACTACAGATTTTTTTTAAAGTGGCTGTAATTTCCTATCTACCTTCAGATACATAAAATAGACAATATTGCTTTGATTTTTAAAGGAGAGGTGTTCTTTCTTAATTAAAAGTCTGTGAAAGCCAAGGAGGCTTTCAAATTATTTTAAAGACCACTTAGGTGAAATTTGCAATACACTTTTAAAATATGCCACTGTCACAGCTGCTGTCTGATAAAGCTCAGGCTCCAACCTGTGCTTCTCAGTAGCCTGTGAGATCTTTGCTGTCAGGTGGCATCAGCTTCTTTGCAACATCCTCCTATGTGCCATGAGGGAATAAAGCCGCATCTCCCTGGGAAGCTCCTGTCAGTGACTCAGGAGAAATACAAGTTCTTTCTCAAGAAGCTCTTCAAACTTTATGCAAATACATTTCCACTCCATTATTGATCAGAAGGTAGGTTTTAATTGTACCGTGAATATTTGCAATGACCTAGATGGACAAGTTGAGACAAAAAAGGGGCCGGGCGTGGTGGCTCACGCCTATAATCCCAGCACTTTGGGAGGCCAAGACAGGCAGATCACGGGGTCAGGAGATCAAGACCATCCTGGCTAACACGGCGAAACCCCGTCTCTACTAAAAATACAAAAAATCAGCCAGGCATGGTGGCGGGCGCCTGTAGTCCCAGCTACTTGGGAGGCTGAGGCAGGAGAATGGCCTGAACCTGGGAGGCAGAGCTTGCAGTGAGCCGAGATCGTGCCACTGCACTCCAGCCTGGGCTACAGAGTGAGACTCTATCTCAAATAAAAAAAAAAAAGAAGAAAGAAAAAAAGAAATAAGACAAAAAAGGCATTGTTGGGATATGGGGCGAACAGAAGGTTTGGGATAGAAGTAATGAAAGTCAAGAGCAGTGGGGGAGTTGGGGGAAAGGTGTTGAAGAAAGGTAGTTGATTCGTCCTTCTTAATCTCTAGTTCTCAATTCGATCAGACATTAAGTCCATCCTTTTACTTTCTTCCATCTACTTTCTTAGAGCCAAAACTGGAGGAAGAGGTCATAGCACAGCTTGAACTATACTAACTTATGCTTCAACATTACACTCCTCAGGCACTGATTCTAATTAAGATAGCATTAACTGAGAATGAGAACAGTTAACTTTCATTCTCAGATGACTCTTTGAGTCAGTCCTCTGTGTGGCTCCACCTCTTAAGAGAAATTAATGATACCTTCCCATTCTTGCTTCATCAAAGAGTAGTGATATCTGCCCATTTTTACTTCACCAAATTTGGAGAGAAATTCCAAATAAACATCAAAGAAAAACAGTATATTGATGCATTCTCAACATTACAGATATTTCTCTTCATAAAGTTGTTTTTAATTATTAAAAATAGGTTATTTTATTACATGCATTTGAAGCAAAGGGATAAAACATGCTTTTGAAGTCAGGATGTCAACCTAGATGTGAAGAACACATATGTTGACACCGAAGTTAAAAAGACCCCACAAAAATGACAAATGATGAAGAAAAAGCACTATTACAGCAGATCTTGACCTTTTGAGAATATGATCAGCCTGTCAGCACTAATGGCTTTCTATGCTCATAGCAAAAAGCTATGAGCGCCTACATTTGGGATGGAGGTCAGATGATATCTCAATATAAAAATAATGAAATGGTACCCTGTCATACACACAAAAAAATAATTCTCCAATTTCCTCTTCTTCCTTTTCATCCTTTCTTTGCAACAGAGATGTACACGTTTGCATAATATGAATATGCACAATGAGCCTGGCTCTTTTTCCTTCCACCATCCCAACCTATCCAGTCCTAAAGAGGACTCTTATTAATATCCCTTAAGGGTATTATGGTACTCAGAGTAGTTATTAGGACCAAAGGATTTTTTTAAGGGTTCTCAAAACAGGATAAGGAGTCAGGAAATGGAATCAGTTTGATCTATTTAATACTCTTATTGTGCACTTGAAGCTTTAGAGATTCAAAAGAATCTCTTATGGCTATATTGCACTCCCAAATCTCCAAACCCAGACATTTCTCTTTTGACCTAAAAGTTTTGTCTCCTCCTCTAGCTCTCTTGAATTTATTAAAGAGGATCATAGTTTTTTAGAAAGGTCCAGCAATATTATGTTTTCCTGACTATCTGAGTTTTTATTAATGGATCCTCATAAGCAGACTAAGCAGACAGACAGGAACTCAGGAGAATAGCATCCTGATTTATGCAAGAAATGTGTGCAACATGGAAGAAAGGCCCCCTCAACATTCCCTTTAATCCTTGGCAAGGATTGACCATGGTTATGGTTTTAAGGATAGTAGTAGACAGAAAGTTAAAGGTGGGGTGAATTTCTCCAGAAAGTGAGAAAAAAATAAGATTTCAAGTACTCAACTGATACATAAGAGTGAATAATAATAACAATAAATGTGAGAAATAAGAATTACAACAGAGACAAACTACTGCTGTGGATGGCCTATTAATCAGCAGGAACCATAAGCAAATCAGATGCTCTGACCAGGTGTCTGGATGTGAGGAAATTCTAGTTGAATTGAACCAGTTGCCTTAACAGGAGGAGAATGAACTGGTTCATGCAAAAACTGACAGACAGACAGACAAACAAACAAACAAAAAACATACTTACAGTCATTAAATTGGTCCAGTAAGTGAGAGATAGAAATCAATCATCAATTTGACCTGAATCAAGAGATTTTCCCATAGGCTTTTTGCTTATATGTTAAGTGTTGTAATAGCCATAGACTATGTCAAAATTATTTAAGGCTAAATTTTCAATTTGTGTTTTTTTCCTTGTTATTCCTCACTCCATCAGGTCTACACTTACGGTACCCGTGTTGTCACAGATCTTATTGAAAAATCGACCGGGTGTGGTGGCTCATGCCTGTAATCCCAGCACTTTGGGAGGCTGAGGTGGGTGGATCATTTGAGGTCAGGAGTTTGAGATCCGCCTGGCCAACATGGTGAAACCCTGTCCTTACCGAAAATACAAAAATTAGCCAAGCGTGGTGGCATGCACCTGTAATCCCAGCTACTTGGGAGGCTGAGGCAGGAGAATTGGTTGAATCCAGGAGGAGAAGGTTGCAGTGAGCTGAAATCACACCACTGTACTCCAGCCTGGGTGACAGAGTGAGACTCTCTCAAAAAAAAGAAAAAAAAAAGGAAAAAGAAAAAATCATCACCAATGCCTCCCGCCACCTCCCCCCCCCGCCGCCCACCAAAATATTCTGTATGGAAGAAATTAGGAGTGATTTTTAAAAAATTGTTCCTGTTGTGACACAGCCTCCCAAGGCAGGGGCAGCATTGTACGAGGACAAGGAGGGTGAAAGAAAGTTCAATCAGGTCACTAAACTCTGAAAAGACACTATTTCAGGTCTTAGAAGTCTCTCCAGGGATTCTTCATCTTCATCTTGCATTAAGTCAAAGATTTCCATTTAAATTTTATATCTCAATGGATAAACTCCATATTAATCGCCTCTGCAGGTCATGTTCTTCATGGCATTTCTTTTATTCCCAGTCATTTGACATTTCCTCCTCAGGGTAGCATGACATACATGAGCTGTCTCAGGATTTCTTGAATAAATATTCACTATAATCATTTCAGAGAGGCAATGGTAAGTCATTGGCACAAAGGGTTATCTGAATTTTCTTGAGTTTAAGAAATTTTTTCTTCATAGCCTGGCAGATAACTGGGAGTCAGGCATTCATTTCCTTCCTGCTTTATTTTGCCACTGGGGAAATATGCGTTGTTTTACCTCAGTGATTTCATATGCAAAATGGGAATAATTACACTTTTTCTTTGGCTCACTGGAGGGTTAAGAGGATTAATGCTTTTTCTTTTATTTAGAAAATGCATGTACTTCATGAATGAAATATGCTTTAAGTGGGAGTTATTATTAGGATTATTATCATCAATAAGGACTTAAATATGTTCTTTGTCAAATAGAATCTTAAAAGTTAAAATTCAAGCTAATAAATTAAAACAGGCTTGAGGGGATATGAACTTGAATGTCTGTCAATGACAATTGGATGCAGTGAGTAATCCAATTTACTTCAGGAAATATGTAGCTGTGGCAGGGGTGAGGAGTAGGCATGAAGCTGGAAGACTAACAAAGGGAGTATATAGATATTCATTTATTCCTCCAGGAAATAGTAGGAGGGAAAGGAGGGGTTGGAAGACATATTTACCAAGTGAGGAGAGACAGGAACTGTAAAAGGATAAAATAAAGAGAAAGCCCTGAAAAGTAAAACGATTCTGAGAAACTGGCAAAATTTACAAAGCACAGACTTGGATGCTTGGGAAATGTCAGCCAACTGACAGACACAAATGAGATTCAAGGAGAAATCAAGGGTTTGGGGAGAAATAAAAAAGAGCCACTCAAATTATTCCATAATTAGAACTAAAATTTTACTAAGGAAAAAAAGTATGGTGGAAAAAGCATAAAGCTGGGAGAAACCACTTAAATTGCCTCGGAATTCTATACCCCCAATTCAATGTAGTTGTCTAGAGAACAGAACTGAGATGCTCAAGAGGCTGGAGGTACTATCCTCTGAAGATACATTGGAAAGCTTGTACTCTTTCATCCAGAAAGAAGGAGGCAGAGCAGATACGTGCTTGAAGTCACTAATGTCACCAATGGTTTCTATTGAGAAAGTACAAGGCTATTTTCTGAATCTCACAGTGCTGATTGAAGAGAACTCCCCTTGAAGCCTGGAAGAGGAAGACATATTTAGAGAGGTCAATAATCCAATGGGTGGTAATAACTAATATGTAAATTGATTTAAAAGGATAAGTTAAATTCAGATATGGATTCCTGATTTTGGTATTAAGGTGGGCAGATACTGCTCTTCATCAACATCTCCCTTAGTGCTTCTGTCAGAGATAGACCTATAACCTAGATGCACCAAGAATATCACTCATTGTAGTTATCCGTATGTCTTTATATTCTAGCTGGAAATAGCAATTTTATGTCTCACCACCTTTTAATATGAGAGAATGAAAAGGTCAACATTCTTCTTGCTAATGCAACAAGTTTTATTCATGCACGATTCCATGCTTATGGACCAGAAAAGGTAGGCAAGGTATGGGAAGGGGAACATCAGTTTACCTTCCTGTGTACTGCAGGGGAAGGGAGATTGTAGTAAGAGTGTTTAAGGTCGTATTCAGCAGCTGCTGCCCTCCACAGGGTCACAACTTAAACTTAGAAAGGCCTGAATTAATGTCACAGTTACATCATCTTCTATTTCATTGGAAATAACACTCAGAGGCCAATTGTCCAAGGTTACCTTGATATATGGGAGGTTTCTGAAACTCCTGTGTGGGCTTTGTTGACAAAATCGGGTGTTGTACATGACAATAGTGATATGACTCTTGAATACTATTATTTTCCAGGCAACAATATACAGAAATCATCCCATCTTTCATAGACCTAACAACCTGGGACAGTGGTAACAACCTGGGACAGTGGGTTTTGTCTCTAGCTTAAAATTTTCTCTAGCTTAGCATTAGAATAATCTTGGAAGTTAAAAAAATTAATAACCACACTATGAGTCTCCTATATCCCCACCCCCAATGTACAGACACATGAAGATTCAGTTTTATTGGCTTGGGCATGAGTGCTTTTGAAAAGCTCTCAGAATTTTTTAATGCTCACCCAGAGTTAAGGACCATTAATGAAGAGAAAAGACTGACACTGAATACATGTAATAGTAAGATGATGACTATTATGATAAGGAAGTATGCTGGGCATGGTGGCATGCACCTGTAGCCCCTGCTACTCAGGAAGCTGGGGCAGGAGGACTGCTTGAGCCCAGGAGTTCAAGATTATAGTGTGTCACGATCGCACAAGTGAAAAGACACTGTACTCCAACCTGGGCAACATAGTAAGCCCTCATGTCTTAAAAAAAAAAAAAAAAGAAGAAAAAGAAGTACCCATGGTACACTGGATGTTCAAAATCTCATGGACAGCATTTATCTAGAGTAGATGCAAATGTTTTAGGATTTACAGAGTAAACATAACAGGTATGAAGGTTACTTTTATTTGATTGAGGATTTTACTATTAAGATTACATTTAGTTACAAAATTCACCATAATTGCTTTGCCTAAAAAGATCAGTGTTAAGGCAATCAATGGATGATAATGTATAGATTTTCTCTGAAAATTTTCTGGATCAGGATTAGTATGTACTTGCTTCACTCAGATATATTAGGGCAGAGAAAAGTTTAATAAAGCACACTCCTACTACGGTAAGAGAAGAAAGTTTCTTTTCATATGCACTGTGGTAAAAAACAAAATCAACTGGAGTAGAGTATAGAAAATTAAGTCAACATGAACCCTGAAATGTTGCTGTGAGAAACTGATAATTGGTTATCAATATAATCACATGTCAACAACCCACAACTGGACTGAGGATAAGCATCAGACTTAACATATTCCAGTTAGTTGTAGGTTGCTTGAGATGTCTTTTTCAGACAGCATTATCACACAGCAATGCCTGAAGTTCCACTTTGGCAGAGGTACTTTAAATAACAAAAGATTCTCAAACATAATGTGGTTTCTTTATAATAGTGCTTGCCTGTGTATGGACCTACACTTTCTTAAATCATACAGGTCACATAGACCCTTATTTAAACTGTAGTTATGGGCAGGATGCTAAATGAATGACAGCTCAACCTGAGGTCATGGGTTATCAAAGTCATATCTAATTGTACACATGTGCAATTTTCTCCTTCTTAAAGTCCCTCCTTTTTAATGGCACATTTTAGGGTAGTTCTCAGCAGCAGAACTCCTTGTTTATTAGTAAATTATGGGCTTTCTCCTTAGTATCTAAAAATAATGTTACCAGTTCTATACTCCAGGAAGCATGAAGTTAGAAAGCAGTACTTCACAGCAGATAGGCCCATTTGTTTTTGTAATTCAAATCAATGTAAAGAAATGTCATCTCAAAACATATTTTTAACAGTGACTTTTGGGCCTCTAGCACATTTTTCACAATTATTATCTGATGCAAACATATCAAGATAAAAAAAAGTACATTTTAATTTAACTTCCTTTGACTAGATCTTGAATGTAAACAGAGCTGTTTGTGCACTCAATTCATTAAAAACAATCACAGGTCTCCATTGACCCGGGAGCTCTAGGGATAGATATCATCAGTATTGGAAGACGTCTCAGCTTACAGTGGAAAGTACTGAAAAATTAACCCAGAAGCAACTACCTACAAGCAAGTGTTCTGTGGTGACATGTGCCTCTTTGTGTAGGAAAAGAGACACAAACTGACCCTATAGGGGCAAGGGTTGGGGGCAGAGTGCCCAGCATGTAGGTTCAGAAGGCACAGGCCTGAGGTCGCTCAGGGAATAAATTACAGATCACTTCCTTTGTTATTTATGCCTAAAATAGCTTCTTGTGACCTTCTAAAACTCAAGAAGATACAATTTAAGCCCAACATGGAAGTGTCCAATATATTGGTGCTGTTAGATAATGTACTCAGTGGGTAAAATAGCAAAGCATTCTCTTTAAGCAAGCACTCAGCATTCATGTGTCTCCTGTCACTAGATACACTCTGCTACATGCCTGTATTTTAATCAGATATTTACATACAACCGAAGATTGCAGATGGTCTTAGGTTCTTGTCATATTCTCCCAAGAAATGTTAGCAGGCTTTAAACATCTGGGATTTGTGTCTTTTGGCAAAACATAGAGATAAATGCTTTTCATTTTTGTTAATTACATATAGTTTTATCTCAGGGAGGCACTCTTCCTTTGTGGCATCTCAGCGAGAAACCGACAGTGTCTACTTCTCTTATGAGTAGAATGCTTTCCATTGTTACAAGGTTTATAATTACATGTTTGTGACTTCATCCCCAATAGCCTCGCCCCATGAATACAGATAACATCTTACAAAAGGGGAGGCTGGGAACGACTCAGACAGACAGGGTGGGAGGAGAGGGAGGCTGATGTGCTCAGTGACCATCTCCTAGTGAGGCTCTGGGACAACCAGTGGGGGAACTTGGCCCTTCAGGTTTCTGGAGCGGCCTATAGTCTGAAACACTGCCCTTCTGTTTCATGAGCTGTGAAGCACCCTTGGGAAGATGAAGAAATACTCAACTTATAGGTTGACATTTTATTTATATCACATCTCTTGTTGAATCGTTCTGAAGAACCCGAGGTGGCCGTGGCATTCCTTCTCTTTATTCACTTGGTTACAGTTTAAAATTTGAATAGCTGTTTATGCTGGAAGGCTGAACACCCAATCAGCAGTCTTTGAATTGAAGCTGTATTGTTCACTCATGAAAATGCCTGTTTCATCTGTCAGCTCTCTTTTATAGTGAGCCTAATAATTTATGCTTGCTAAAGATGTTTTCTGACCTGTGATTCCATTGCCAGTTAGGAAAGGGCTTTGGCAGCATTCACACTTCCTTTCGTAATAGGGGGCCAGTAAGGTACAATTTAGTGAAATTACTGCTCCAGTGCACTAATGGTACCCAGACTCAGACTGGGGGAGGGCAGAGGGATGGGATGAGGGACCCTATCCCTTAAAGAGGGCACTAGTCTCCACAGAAAGATATCCTGGAAAGAGGCCTCTTTGGGAGCCGACTCCCTCCCTGAGGTCTGCATAACCCTGATGACTGAAAGAGTTAACGCACCCATAAATATGCCACAGGACACTACATGGGACAATATATAGTTTTCACTAACACAAATAAAAATAGATCATTTTTACCCAGGAAGTTTATATCATCTCTTTGAATTTATCTTTTTTTAAAAAGGTATTGTGATTCTATTTGAGTGACCCATTTTTAGAAAAAACACACACACACAATAAAAGTCCTTTGTGCCCTTCAAAAGGGATTTATTTATATGTGCTTGAACTATGTATTCTTTATCTTATTCCTGTTGAAAGCATATTAAGTGGGACTTCTTTAAATGGACCATCCTGCATTATAATTATAATATTTTCAAGTCTTTAATTTGCAAGTTATTGGCAGACCTGTCCTGAAGAGAACTTTTCTAATTGCAAATGGAACTATTCTCCAAGTAAGGTATATATTTTTTTCCTTTTTTGATTCTCTCATAATATTTCATTTTTATTTCTCATAAAGCATTTATCTTATCCTCCATAAAAATCATTTGTGTACCTGTTTTATACCCTACCAGTTTTGTCAATGTCTTGAGGTTGGTGACTTCATCTTAATTTATTTTGAATTTATTACAGCCTCTATCTCAATGGTATTCTTTTAGGAGGGATTTAATGAATATTGGTTAATTGATTTCAAGCATATTTTTAGCACAACATCTTAAATTGAAATAGATTCTCTCTCTACATATTCTAATTTCAGAAATAGACTTGAATATACAATGAACTTGAAGAGTCCAGTCAGAAAGCAGATTTTACCAAAGACATAACATTTAATAAAATGAGTAAATAAAAATTGTAAATAAACTCTTCAAAGAAGAAATTTCAAGAGATTTTTGTATGACGTTTAAAAAATTTAAATAAGTCTTTTAAATAAAGATATTTTAAAAGTTGATCCTTACTGACTTTCAGCTTTAATAAATCTGGCAACAGAAATGCTGAAACACCTCTGTAGAAGCTGAAGGGTTATGGGTGTGATATGGGCAGTACAAATAAAGGTTCCCAAGTATTCTCAGATGATAATAACTGACGATGTTATAGCACTTTGAAGTTCACAAAGGGCTTTCATATTGAGGTAGGCATTAATAATCCCTTTCCATGAATGGTTTCAAAAAGGTTCCCTGACTTGCTTGGGGTCATTAAATGAGCAAGGAATAGAGCTGGAGTGAAGTGTGAGACTTGGACTGTGAGAGACACCTCTCCACAGCTCTGCCTGCTGTTTCTTTTTTGTCTTTCAAGTTATGCCTCCTTTTTTAAATAAATAAGTGAAAGATGGTGTTTGCCATCTTTTTTATAGACTTCTGCTTTATAAAGACATAGGATTTCAGAGCTAAAAGAAGCTGTAAAGCTCATGCAAAACACAAAAATTTTTATTTCACAATTGAGGAAAGGAGAACCTTTATTTTATTATTTTCATTTTTGTTAATAATAGTAGGCTATAGATTAATTAAGCTTGTTAGATTCTAGATCCTTAATCAAGAGCTCTGTGGCATAGATATTTTTTCTATTCTAACAATGAAGAGACAGGGCGCAGAAAGGACCGGTGATTTTCTCAACATCACATTTAGAAAAAGGCAAAACAGGCCGGGCGCTGTGGCTCACGCCTGTAATCCCAGCACTTTGGGAGGCCGAGGTGGGTGGATCACGAGGTCAGGAGATCGAGACTATCCTGGCTAACACGGTGAAACCCTGTCTCTACTAAAAATACAAAAAATTAGCCGGGCGTGGTGGCGGGCGCCTGTAGTCCCAGCTACTCAGGAGGCTGAGGCAGGAGAATGGCTTGAACCCGGGAGGCGGAGCTTGCAGTGAGCCGAGATCGCGGTACTGCACTCCAGCCTGGGCGACAGAGCAAGACTCCGTCTCAAAAAATAAATAAATAAATAAATAAAAGCACATCTGCTGTACCCCAAACCAGGTCTCTTAATACTTACCCCATGATGTACCTTTACTACAGTTAAACAGTAATAGCAGAATTAGATATTATGATAGATTATATCCCTCGCCAATGCTTTTGCTAAGCAATTGATAAAAATGCATGAAGCTCCTTGCTCCTATCTTCAAATCTCTGTCTCTAATTTCACCTTTTCTTGAAGTGTTCTATAGGAGCAATGGACACTAAAAATTGGTTTTAATTATGTGGTTTTTTTAAATGCAAAGTTTTGGTCTCCATTACTTTGGACTTGTACCTGGCTGAGTGTCGCATCTTATTTTTACAAACCAAGTTCAAAAGCCCATTTACACTTAAACATGCTTTATGGAAAGTGAGAAATAAGTCATGAAACTAGAGAGTGTTCAGTGAAAAGCCACTGAAATGATGAAAGACTTGAAAGGTGCTTTCTGAAGGCAGATCAACTAAAAGACAACTTCATTCTAGAACCATGAAGGCTCTACAAATGGGTGACATCTTGATCCAAGTTCAAAAGTTGTAATGTAACATTTTTAGGGCTAATATGGATAGATTCCCTAAGCCTCAGTACTCCCTCTAAGGGACTTTTTAAAAATTTTATATATAACATATACTTCATTTCACAACATATCCCCTCCTCCATGACAATTGCAGACACTTTTGTGGGCTCCTTGTCCACCTTTGTATTTCTCCTGGTTTTTGCATTGTACTATTCACTAGGTAAATTCTTAGTAAATTTTTATTTAGTTGAGCTGAATTATAATTTTCAGATAGATACAAAGCATGGCTTTGCGAAGTGGCTAGTATAGCTACAAATCTTGTTAATCCAAGAAGTGATGATAGGCTTAAATTCTCAGCAGATTCATGAAACCTCTAGGTTAAATTCTGGTATACCTGTAATTGATTTTTAAGGAATTTGACATAAATTACTTCTGGAGGTGTGAACTTGAATGACAATATGTCCTTTCATAGAACACCTCTAGGATATTCAACTGTGGATGATCCTTGGTTTGGCTTAATACGATATTATCCTTACTGATATTTTTACAAGTTGTACTAAATATGTGTGGAAACATCATCTATCAGTTTCTTTCAAAAGTCCTGTTAGGTTGTAGTCATTATGAAATATTATCATTATTCTTATTCTAGCTGCTATTATTTTTATTAACCTCGGTAGTTCGTTTGGTTTTTTGATTGGATGAGGACTTGAGAAAGGTAATGTGCTAACACACTTTTAACTCATTGTTAGCAGTGGGAACTTGAGATTTTGTCTTTCCTTCCTACCTAGTATCACACTGTTCCTCAATTAAAGTCCTTGGCTATCCTCTCAAGGCCTTCTAACAATGCCCCACCTAGGCTGCTGACATAGAGGGATCTGAAGCAAGTCTCAAAGAACAGCTTGTGGATAGTTTCAGATTATGACATGTGATCCTTGAAAACTCTTGTTACCTATCCTCACCTTTTTTTTTTCATTCCTCTCACCTTCTTAACCTCCTATAGAGATGAAAGCACCACAGCTACTAATAAAACAATTTGACTTTCAGTAACAGTTGGGAACCTCCATCTGGTGTAAACATGTAGAGGGATGCCCTTGGTGCTAGTTAGCAGAAAATGTGGGAAGCAGGAAAAAACTCCTCTTCATAAACAACGTGCCCTGTGATGAGCTTCTCATTCGTTACAGGTTATGGTAGCTACAAGGCCCTCAAATTTAGGCATAATCTAAGAATAGATGATTTTGGCTCCTTGTGAACCACAACTCCTCTGTTGAGAAGCAGCTGCTGGTACAAATGTGCATTGTGCAAATAATTCTCCTACACTGAATTTAAAGAGATAACACAATCCCAGTTGGAGTCTTTGCACAGAATAAAGATATAGCTCAGTGTCATGCACATAGCAGGCACTCATCATTGAATGAATGCACGAAAGACGACCAAAGCATAGTTTGATTATGTCTAGGTGAACTGGTAAATGGTAGATGATATCAGGATATGTTTTTCTTTTCACATCTAAAAGATGTTGGTGGAGATTGTGGGTAAAGGAAAGTGGAGCGTAGTGATTCTTCAAGGGTGAAAATGAGAATTCCCTTTGCTTACATGTATCATTTTTTTATTTTCCTACCCAACAACTATGTTGGTTAAGACAGGGGAAGGTAAGTTTGGGATAGCTTCTGTAAACCTTCTATAATCTGGGAGAATCTAAAGACCATAGTTTAGGGTGTGGTGCTTTCAGGATACAAATATCCTGAAAAGATATTTTGTAAAACCTAATCATTATTTTTAAATTTTATACTATTTCTATTATTCTTGTGTCTATAGGCTAGGCAGTGCACCATGCTTTTCTGTGGAACAGATATCGCTTCTCCAAAAACAGAATCCTTTGGCTATCTCTCTTTGGTTAGCTATTTGATGAAAAGATTACAGAATCAGGCTGTATCTGAGACCTATTTTGTAGCCTACATATATTTACATAAATTCCTTGAAAAGTAAATAAAAAGAACCAAATGAATAAAATGGTGAAGACATGTGAGATCCAAAGCAGCTACTTATTTGAAGGGTAGAAAAAGACAGTCTTGTGTCATTACAATTAAACTGAGTACTCTGGTTCATTTACTATTTTCGGTGAATT
Source organism: Nomascus leucogenys (assembly GCF_006542625.1). NCBI lineage: Eukaryota > Metazoa > Chordata > Mammalia > Primates > Hylobatidae > Nomascus > Nomascus leucogenys. The sequence goes on along the minus strand of NC_044382.1, from coordinate 96,603,710 downwards.
TTAATTGAGTTGTGTCTCATTTTTATAAATGTTGTCAATCTTCATTTTCTCTGTCTCCCATGCACCAACTTAAACACACACGCATGCAGATCCACATATGGGCATGTTTTGGGAGAGTACTGACTATAGATATACCCTAACACCAACTTACACACAGTGACACATAATGCTGTAAACACTAAAACATCCAACCTTGATAGAACACCCATAAGAACAACAACAAAAAAAAAGCCTTCTTTTTAATGCATTTATTTTATGGACACAAAAGCTCAGCTAGTAATCAGTTTTGATAACTTTAGATGTCTGTTTCCCTGATGTAATGACTAGACTGAGGCAATAACAATACTTCATTATGCTATTCAAAGTGTATGGCAGGATTCAGTCAGAGCTAGACTCAAAACCTGGCCCACAGCTGAAAGCAGAGATGATGCATTAATCCACAGCAACACCCTCTCCCCCACTGCTCCCCTCAGCATTCAGCCACTAATAATGGATATCATTTTTCTTCATAAAACTGGTGGTACTTGAATCAAGCACATGACAGTTAAGGTTTGTTTAGTCTTTCAAGCAGGTGATTACAGGATTGAACTTCCCAAGTGAGAAGCCAGTGGAATACAAATAGTTAAGAACACGTTTAAAAGGGGAAAAATTGTCCAGCCCCATCTGTCAAACTGTGCGTATGACATCATCAGATATTCTGCACTTGTTTGCAGCTATTCAGGCCGGCCCACCCCGCAGTCTATGCTTTGTGTTCCAGTTTCCTTTACAGGGCCAGCGGGCTGGAAAATTACCACATGCTGTCACAGTTAGCTCAGCCAGGTCTTGTTATCATTGTTTCCAAGGAATCCATTCATTCCGTTATTTTACATATTGGGCAGACGTCCTGCCACTGAGGCTTGGGCTGCAGTAACTTGAAGGGCCAAACGTTAATGGGCCTCTATTGTTGGTAGAATGGCAGTGCAATACGTGGGAAAAAATACCCAGACAGCTCCCTGACACTGGTTTAGGACCTCTAGACTTAGGGGGTAGCCTGTGAAGATCTTTTATGTAAACAAGCCTTCAATAAACAATGAATATCTCCTGTGTCAATATTCATAACCCATCAATAAAAAAATTATAAATCTTCAACTAGAAAGAAGCCCAAATGTATTATGGATGACAGAGCTTTTCCTTAAAATAATCTATAGAATGTGCACAAGTCTCCTTCTAAACACTGCTAATTTATAGGGGGGAAGGGCAACATTGTTGAGGCTTTGAGGAAAGAAAAGCATTTGATTTGGGGCTAGCTGTATTCTCATTGCAGTGGATAATACGGTGTATAAGTTTTGTGGCTTCCACCACTACAGACTGAAATAAAGACAAGGGCCTAGGTGACATATTACGTCTTCACCATGCTGGCAATTTAAAGAAAGTTAATGAAAACATTAGAAAAGTTGCCTAGATAAAGCTTAACTTTAGGATGGGTTATGTTATCTTGATTAATTAGAGCATAAATAAGAATGAAATTTAAAAACTGTAGTGATATCGATATACGAAAATCCATTCTTTATGGAAGATATAGAGTGAAGCTGCAGTTTTTGTTCTTCTTTTAATGGAATACATTCTCTTTCTTGTTTCAAGATAAATCTGATCTTTTGATTATACAGTGTATTAGAAAGGGATCACAAAGTGTTATGGATCTTCTAATTTTTATTACTGGCCCCAGAAACTCTTCCACCTGACTTTCTTCACCTTGGACAATAGGAGACTTGATAACTAGACCTGGTTGCTCAAAATGGAACAGCATATGGTAGTTAGTTAAATCCATTGGCACTTAGAAAAACTTTAATTCAAGTTCTTATCATTTTAAACATTCTCATGATTAGCTCAGCTGTTACTTCAGCTGATTTATTTTATTGATTCTGCACAGAGCTCCAAATGGCCCTGTGGAAGTTTACATTAGAATAGTTCTTATCCCAAATCATTTGAAGAATTAGAACATGGGGGTCGAGCCCTTGGAGTGGAGGATTGAAAGAGAAGGAGATGAGAATAGTCTGGTTCTGAGAAACACAATCTGTACCATATTTAAGATAAAATATAATGTATTAAAAAGTTGCTCTATCCCAAAGTCAGTTTTGTCACTTTGCCTTTTTTAGAAAACATATTCTAATTTCAACTAAGATCATTTTTGTGTCTGGCAGCTAATTTTAAATGGTTCCCCTTTTCAGCTGACATTAAGAGCCAATTGAGATAAATTTATTTTTCCATGGAAGTAATATATGTCAGGACTAGATTTCCTAAGCCAAGCCCTTCAGGCAATCATAATCATTTTGTAAACTGTTGATAATGTCATCTTTGAGAAAAAAGATTTCTTCAGTGTATAAAATGTTTCATTAAGATAAATATTAAAATGTGGCAGTCCATTCAAATATAATATTTTAGAGAATCTTACAGAATTTTGAAATCAGTATTTTTTTTAGGTGAGTAACATCCTTTACAATCTTTTTTTTTTTTTTAATATTTCTTTTAGCTCTCAACTTGATTCCTTTGCCAGGTTTCTGCAAGATAAAACAAGTTTTGATAAAGAAGTCTACTTTGACTTCAAAGTTACAATAGGCACATTACTTACGACACCCCAAAGTAACATCCTTATTCCCAGATTGAAAGAGAGCTTTTGGCTTAACCCAAAATTATTTTATTAAGTGGATTATTGAATGATATATCATCACATTTAAGAAGTGTAACAGTTTTTTAGTAAACACTAAAGAACTGTTCCCTTAACTTAAAGCAACATCCTACGTTTATCGCCACAAAGTATATGTTGAGCTGTATTGTTCAGCAATAAATTCAAAGTAAAACAAAGTTATGTTTTCAAATTCTTTAGAAACTTTAATTAATTAATAGTAACTTTCACATGAAAGCAATTTATGTAAGAAACATTATTAAGTGTCTCTCCTCATACAAAAATCTAAACGACTAGAGCTATTTAGGCCTGCACTAAACAAAAAAGATCTCAACTCTGCTAATCAGTATTCATAATTGTTTAGAATGGATTTAAAAAATTTCATGCAGTATATTACTTACCTGGGAGAAATATTTTCCATTTACATAGCCAGTTCAGCAGTGATGTTCTCAAGCCCTATTTCTCTTTCTTTGTCACCACCTGGTTCCTATAAAGAAACTATTTCCAAGAAATCACACCAAAATAACTTAAACTGTTTTTTTTCCAGATAGGCCTTCATATCACATTAGAAACTTTTTATAATATTAACAATTTTCTTTCATTTTATATTAGAATCATATAATTTTAGAATTTGAGTTGCCTAACAAGATATGACTATGTAATCATTCCAGCAATTTTCATATCATATTAGTGAAAACAAATACTAATGTAATAGGATGCTAACATGAAAACCTCTAATAGAACATGACAAAACTTTTCATATTTTATTTATGCATTCTGGTTGTTGTTCTCCATTTCAACATTTTCCACTTCAGTTTATGGGAAAGTAGCATGGGTTTGCATGTTTTTGAATATCAATTAAGTGATATTGTAATATAATAGTAATGCAAAATTAACTGCTATCATTTTGCTATAGAAGGAATGCATTTCTTGGGGTCATCAAATCTTTATTTGAATGATAATGCTTTCATTGGTTTTGTTATTTATTTCAATTTAGTTTAGAAACTGAACTATTTGCAAAAAAAAGAAACTCTTTGTAGTTGAGTATGAAGGCTCAATGAGTTGAAGAAATAATGCAATTATCTTGGTAATTTACTGCCTCTCTCCTACTCCAAGTATCTAGATAATAGAGATAAAGGTGAGCTTTTGCCTTGAGTTATGCAGGCAATTGCTTCCATTTTATACTCAGATTCTCTGTCATTACATAGAGCACGTTCATCCGAAGACTCTCTCTTTCAACCCAGTTCATTTGAGCAGCGTTGCTAACAATGTTCAGTGAGAAAACAAACTAGAAGGAAATAGTCATTTGTCTCATCCTGAAGTCTACCAATAGAAATGAAGGGTGAAGACTTTGACAAAGGGTTCTTTTGGAGCCATCTCACTTCTATCAATAATTGCTCTGGGTTTAAATACATCCTTCTCTGAGGCAAGAAAAGATTTTGTCCTGGCAAAATGCTTTGATCTTTTCAAAATTACTTTGCACACTTAAGATACCAGAAGTACTCAGCAGGCGTACCAAAAGAAATAGAATTAACGCTACAGTGTTTGGCAGAATTAACGCTACAGTGTTTGGCAGAAAAACACAACCCTTCCACCCCCATGTGTGTATATGATGATGTGTAAAATCAAACAGGAAAAACTCTGGCTACCTAAGCACTTGGAACTTTTCTTTTCTACCGTATACCACACTATCATGCAACAAAGACATAGCTCACACATTTTAGTAAACAGAAGTCACACAAAGTCAAAATTACCTTTGAGAAATCTTATAAGAAGGCACCATGTTGGAGGATGTACCTGTTTGTTCTGTCTTTAATAAATCTGACATAACCTCTTTGTCTTCCAGACTGCTGTGAATTCAGTTGAAGATAAGGTGAAGACAGTAGCTTATGTTTAGTTGTCATACCTTAAAAACATTCAATCATTCAGTGGTGAGATGTTCACATGAGTGGCAGGTGGTAACTGAGATTTCATATTTTCTGGATCAAGTTTACCTCAGGATGTGTTATCAGTGAGAAGAATAGCAGGCATAATTTAAAGTTCTTATATTTCTCTTTCATTTCCTCTCCAGCAACCCCTCTTCCTTTTCTTCTTTCTCTTTTTTTTTCTGGTCTGAATGAATATAGTTGACAATGAGTAAGTATGTCTATAACTGTTTCCACTATAATTTCTCGACTATTTTCTGTCTCCCCTACTAATGTAGGCTCCCTCAGCACCAGGAGCAGATTTATCTTGCTCACTGTTGTTTCTCAGCATCCAGTTCAGTATCTGGCATGAATCAGGCATTAAGGAAATATGTGTTTAATAAATAAAACAATCAACTTAATGCTAGTTGACTCCTGCACACTTGACCTAAAAACAGAAACTAAAGATATTTCGCACCACAGACGCAAGCAATGTAGGATACCCTAGGAACCATTGATAATGGAGGTCTGGTGAGTATAGCTCCAGTCCTGGAATTGAGAGGGGTTGGACTGAGCAACAAATTCACCAACTCCTTTACAGGGTGAGTTTTAAGACCTGCTGTGAAACTAGGAATTACTGGAGTTGTGGTGAGAAATTTGCATGAACCTAGCTTGTGGCAAAGAGTATATTAACCTCCTTCCACACAGCCCTGTTGGGTTCCCACACTCCAAGGTGCTATTTTAATATACACTCCTCTGTCCTGACAAATAACTACATGGCTGGAGTAAGGTAGGAAGGGAGTTACTGGACTTACATCTCTGAGATACCATTTGAGTGTGTGACAGATTTCTTCTTTTCAAACAGTTTTCATGGGAATATATTTGGATAAAGTACTCTATAGGGTGATAAGACATCAACACTAAGATGCTGCCTTTCTACCCTTTTGAGCTAGCTGACTCATCCCCAAAGGTATCTCTCTATTATAGGACATGACCTTGCAAGGAGACATGACTTATGCATGTTTAGAATTAACAGTGAAATGTTACCAAATGGGGTTTTCTTTGTGATGGGCTTCCAGCTATAACCAAAGAGACAATGTAGAAATGGAAGGAAAATGAGAAGTCTTGGGTTCGTCAGTGTGTAAATCTTTCAAACAGCACGTAAATGATTACATGTAATGCATTTCTCTTGGTTTCCTAGAGAAAATATTTTCTTTTCTTTCGGTGATGGCAGTACATCTCAGGGAACCAACAACACCATAGCAGGCTGAAGGTTTCTGCTTTTCGCATTTCAGGGAGACCCATGGTAACCTGCCCCTGCCTTCTACCTCGTCTCTGTGTGTGGCATCCTGGAGCCATGTTTCCACCAACGTCTTGACTGTGGCAGATCTGAGAAACTCTCTACATTATACACAAATGTTCTCTGGCCCCTGACATTATCGCGGTGCATTGGGTGAGGGTAAGGGGTGATGATTCAGGAAGCCAGAGAGGCTTGTGGCAGAATGTCTTCATTTTGCTGGAATATCACGAAAAACTACCTGATCAGAGTGTCCATATGTAAAGAGTTGTAGCAAGTATACACGTGTGAGGAGGAAGTAATTCTCTTTCAAAAGAGCAAGGAAAGGGAGGCAGGAAAATGAAGTAATTAGGAGTGTAAATAGAGATTAAGCTACTTTTATACTTTAGTGTTCTCATTTCATACTTGTATGACTTTGGGCAAGGTACTTACCCCTCTCACTCTTGGTTATCTCATATGTAAAATGGTGATAATATTGTCATTTAGGATTTCAGAGAAAATGAAACAAGACAGTGTATCTAAAGTGCTTAGATGGTTCCTGACTCCAAAAGTGTTGGTTTTTATTAAGATACTGCAAACCTGCCTTTGACCACTGATTACTTCTGTCTGAGTTGGAGAGAATTCATGTTTGTATAATATGTGATAGTGCATATATGAACACAGAATTTCTTATTAGTCCCAGGAAATATATTTTGGTAGTTAGATATTTAAAAAAAATTTAGAATTATTTCTGGGCTATCCCTTAAGATAATATTTCAAAAATTACATGCATTTCATACTTTATTTTCTATTGTCATTTCAATTATTGTTCAATTGCCTCTCAAACAAGATTTTTAAAAATGTACAACCAGTTACTTCATTAATTGAAATATTTTCTTGAATAGAATGCAAATGAATAAATATAATTATTCAAAATGAAATAGCAGATTATTTTATCTTTACTGATAATATTCCATTTGATAATTTGAAGAAAATTAGAGGAATGTATGTAACCTGCATTTAGTACCCTCAAAAATGCATTTTAGACATTCATTCATTCATTAAACTATGTGCCCATAATAATATTATTCAATCTTTCTTTTTTACATATTAAACACATTTCTATCAGTCATTTTTATTTTAGAAAAACCATTTTCCCTTCTTCTAATTGTCAGTGTATCTTTTCTCAAAGATGTTAATATGATTGATGCAGTCTTTCTAGTCGGATAATTTAGGGTTAAAGAAATCAAACAAATTACTTTATATTCTTGAAGTAGTTCTCATATATTTTCTTATTACCAAACTCCTAGGAATTAAGTGACCTTTAAAAAGGAACACAGTTTGTACCTGGAGGAGTAGGAGCCAGAAATGGGGCCCAGGTCTCTGCCTTTTTCTCCATAGTTTGTATCATTCACCACTCCCGTTTGGGCAACAATTCCTGTGGGATCTCCACACAGGACAAACACACTACTGGCCATTTCAGGATTTTTTTTGGAGCCACCCACCTTCCATAGAGTTCTTTAGACAGAGGATGGCCTGAGTTGTGTCATCTCTTTGGGTTATAGCAAAGTTGTTAAGTTTCTACCTTAATATTTCTATCCTGATATAATAAAATAGTTAGATTCTATAATGCTCAGAATGTATTCTAAAATTTCTATATTCTCATTACAATGTACTGTGCAAAATCACCCAAAGCATCATAGAAGTTGTTGATCTTATTCATTGGGAAAATCATAAGGAATTCACACTTTTTTTGATATTCTTTTCTAGGATGCAAACTAATTACCCTTTGTTTTGATGTTGGTTAATCTGTTCAGTTAGGTTTTATTTTGGTTTCCTATTCATAGTTCGTTAAGGGCAGGCTTGCAGTGATACGTTCACCTGATAATTTTAGAGTCTTTATGACCTGCTGCTTTAATTCTGTGATTAGAGATTTTTGAAATACTTTTAATCTGAAGAGAACTGGAAAGTCATATGCATGCTGATTCTTTTTTTCAGAAGACAGTCAACTTGTAGAACATACATCATACATTTTATTAGAGCTTCACTATTTGCAGATATGGGGGTCTGACTCTGGAGCCATGTCAGGATATTGTTGCAAGCTGTCCATTTGGGATTAACTACTTGGGATTGGTTTGACATTGTACTAACTCTTCTGGTTACAGCAAGGGGTTATATACGATTATGTATATCAGAATAGCCAAAGCATTTGTTAAAAATGCATGTCCTTGTGCCCACCATTAGAAATTGCTAATGGTAGCCAGGCACAGTGGCTCATGCCTATAATCCCAGCTACTCTGAAGGCTGATGGGAGGATTGCTTGAGCCCAAGAGTTTCAGACCAGCCTGAGCAACATAGTGAGACTCCATCTGCTCCAAAAAAATAAATAAATAAAAGGACCAGCATGGTGGCATGTGCCTGCAGTCCTAGCTACTCAGAGGCTGATGCAGGAGGATCAGTTGAGCCCAAGAGTTCAAGGCTGCAGTGAGCTATGATCATGCCACTGCACTCCAGTCTGGGTGAGAGAGTGAGAAGAAAAAAAGAAAAAGAGAAAAAAGGAAGGAAGGGAGAAGGAGGAGGAGGGAGGGAGGGAGGGAAGGAAGGAAGGAAGGAAGGAAGGAAGAAAGGAAAGAAAGAGAGAAAGAAGGAAGAAAAGGAAGGGAGGGAGAGAGGGAGAAAGGAAGGAAGGAAAGAAGGAAGGAAGGAAGGAAGGAAGAAAGAAAGAAGGGAAGGAAGGAAGCAAGAAAAGAAAGAAAGAGAAAAAGAAAAAGAAAAGAAAGAGAAAAAGAAGGAAGAAAAGGAAGAGAGGGAGGGAGGAAGGGAGGAAGGAAGGAAAGAAGGAAGGAAGGAAGGAGGGAAGGAAGGAAGAAAGAAAGAAGGGAAGGAAGGAAGCAAGAAAAGAAAGAAAGAAAAAAAAGAAAAGAAAGAGAAAAAGAAGGAAGAAAAGGAAGGGAGGGAGGGAGGAAGGGAGGAAGGAAGGAAAGAAGGAAGGAAGGAAGGAAGGAAGGGAGGAAGGAAAGGAGGGAGGGAAGAAAGAGCAAATTGCTAATGGTGGATTTGAATTGGGTCCCGGAAATATGTATGTTAAGCAAATCCTCTGTGTGATTTTAATAAATGCAAATTTCTAAACAACTACCTTAGAGAACTCCAATCACCTGGCCACTGTCGTTGTAGTTGGGCCACAGATTGGATGCAACTAAAGATAAATTTCAGATAAATTTACCACTCTTTGGATACAAAATAATAGACTTCTCTCCTCTGGAGGGATTCCTATGCTTCCTTTGGGAGGAGGCGGCAGCATTGAGGAAGAGATGGGCAATGCCTAGTGAAGTGGAATGAAAACCCTTCAAGTTTTGAAGTTCAGTTCAACTTCTGACTCTGCCATTTGCCTGCCAGTTGAACTTGGACCAGTTATTTGACCTCTCTAGCTGAATGTAAAGCTCAACTTAAGAATGGTGATAGTGTCATTGTAGGGCAAGTTTCATGAAGATGTATGATTATGTCAGACAGGTAGTGGGCACTCATTCCTAGTTTTTGCTTTTTCTTGGTAATGTAATACTAATATTCTTCTGTCCAAGAGAGTCAAAGGCACTGAAACAGCTGCTGGCTTTATTATTTTCAAATGCATGTCAATCGTTGTCATAATTTAGGATCCACTTCCTTTTAGCTTCCTTATAGAAAGTTAGCTTTTCTATAGGCAAACATTGCAATGTAGTCTCATGATATCAAGCTTATTGCCACACTATTTCACATGGCAATAAGATTGACACTATGGAAAGCAAATGCCTAGGCTGTGATCTTTTTACAGGGTAATCTGTAGCCTGGGTACCTTCCTGGGTTATTCACAATGATATGTGCTTTAAAAAATGAAATTTACCAAAAATCTATAAGAAATATTTACTTATTTGACTACTCTCTTCTCTCTTTTGTTGGCAAATAATCAATTCCATGACATTATACTAAATTACACTTTTTCTCTCTTTTGCCTCTAAACTCTAATTTGGATTTCTATAGAGATATTGGAGGTTTGGGCAATAATCTTCAAACCCAAATGCCACACAAATACATTGTCAGGGTTTTTATGAAACTGAGTTATCTGAAGTGATTTTCTATGTTGTCTAACTTCACTATAATTGCTAAATTCTGGTGCTTTTGGAAAAATGGTCTCTGGTCAAATTATACACAGTTATTGACTGTGTATAATTTACAACAGAACAAAATTGGCCAGTACATTTTTCAAAGGCCTCTTTTAATGATTCAGGTAAAACAGACTCCATACATGTGGCTGCAGATTGTTTAAACAAAACAAAAGAAGTGGCTTCTACTTATATATGTTTATTCTGTTGTATTTATTGTTTCATATTGACAACATGGTTTCTGTCTATATAATAAATTAAGTAGAGAAAAGCATACTCATTCTCACACTGAGACAAATATTACAAACAATTGTCAATATGCTGGGGTATAGTGGGGTGGGTAAGGGATACTGAGAATGACAACCGTGAATTTATATTTTTCCTTGAATCATTCTGGAGTACTGATTTTTCTCTAGATTAGGGAGGCAGTTTTGTTGGTTTTGTTTCATTTTTATTTTAAATTAAACATCTAATGTGGAGTAGGATCCAAAATTCTTATGAGATTTTATTAAAAAGTGTTGAGATATTAAGAAAATGTTAACTCGATGGTAGACCTCTTTGGGCTAAGTTCAAAGGCCACTAGGAGTTTAATTTACTTTTCCTAGTGAGAGAATATGAGACCAAGTATTTTCATGAAGGAATCAGGAAGCCTTGGGAAGCCCATTATCTTCGCCCCAGATCTTCTCTTACCCACTGGGAAGTGATAGTTTATTTGCATCAGACTTTGATTCCTCCAAAAATGCAAATACCTTTGGGAAAGGTAATAATTCAAGCTATCAGCTATCACTTTTTGTGACTAAGGGATATGAGAGCAGTTTCTGATATGGGGAGAGCAGGAGAAACTGGCCAACCTCTCTTCACAATTTTTACCAATGTAATTAACCCTAAGAACAATATTTTCATCCTTATATCATCATATGTTATATCAACATAAGTAATCACCTTAGAGTTATTTCTTTATCCTCATGCTGTGGGTATGTGATTTACTTTTTGGTGTTCTTAGCTTTATTAGGACGATGATCTATTTAAAAAATTCTGTTAATCATATTATGCTACCATAAAAGATTCTCCAAATTTCATTACTCAAGTCTTGTTAAATTTACAATCACCTAAATCTTAAACCTCCCAATACTTAGTCTAGAAAATATGCACTTTTTCTTTTCCTGTCTTTTTTTAAATCGGTGTGTACTTTATAGTTTAATTACAAAGTTGTTATGTTATGGTTGCTTTTTTTTTCTCTGATAGATCCTACTACTCCCTGACACATTTAGTATCAGGAAGTTAAAATTATTTTGTCTTCAATTTTCTTCTTTTTAGTTTCACATACTTATTAATTAAATTAACTCTAAAATGAAACCTATTCCTATCTGTGTATGTAATTCAGATAGTTGAAATCATTTATTTTCTGGCCTACTGTAGTCATTTTAATTCAATTTCTTTCATCTATTTTCATTCCTCTAGTCCTTGTTAATCTATAGGTGCTAAAAATACTGCCTGTGGCTGAGGTGAATATGGCGTTGTTTTTGGGGAGAGAAATCACCAGTTCTTGGGGTGAGAGATCACCTGCCGGTGGTCTTTGGCAGGAAAAGCATTATATCACTCTGTTTCATATTTTCCAACTTTAACATTGAGATAGGAATGACTTGTTTTTGAACCTAACTTCATGAACATATATGTAAAGTTTATAGGATTGCAAAGTTGCAAGATATATTACTGCTTGATCATTTATCTGCAAAGTTTATTTAACTTTCTGATTCTGAAAAATGAAATAATAACTATCTTGGTAGTTGGTTTAAAATAAATGGAAGTTTCTACTTACGTATTATGGTATGTGTGGGTTTTATTTATTTTTTATTATTTGGTGGCATTTTCTCATAAGATATTGAAGGTTCCGTCTCATTTTCCCAAAGTGTAATCTTACATTATCTAATTCAAAAATATTTGTCTTAGCTTCCTTTTAATTTAGCCTCCATTTTGTTCCTTTCCTGTTCCAGGTGTCTCATAATGTCTCACTGAAGTATTAAAGTATAATTTGACATCATTGATAGTGTCATTAAGATGCAACTTCCCTATATCCTACTTTAGACCCTTTATAACATCAAATGTATAAGACTTAAACACTGATTCCCCGCATTACTACACTTTACAGTTTGCTCTGTCCTCTTTGTGGCTTTTCAGAAAATTTCCATACCCTGCACAAATGCTCATTTTATTACTTATAATCATTTTCTTTGGTACACTAATACACACTTGACTATTTTAGTGGGCTGTTATTTGTAGTTTCCACTAAAAATATCTCTTTTTTATAAACAGAAACAGAAACATCTTCATATTCATGTTTCTACATGTATTTTGAATTTTTATTGTCTTTTCTCCTGGTAGTAAAAGTACTATCCATGAAGGTATTGGAATAAGCTTTTAAAAGTTTTTTTCAAACATATTCATCTTTATTTTTTAAATTCTATTCCTGCAGAACTTAACAAGGTAGATGACTGATGTTATATCCCCATTTTACAGATTTATTTATTCTACATTTATTTATGGAATTCCTTCTATGTGATATGGATCAAGACAGACATTAAGTGATTTGGTTAGGATATTGATAGCTGCTACAATGAGCAAACACCAAATTTTGAGTAACTTAGCAAAATAAAGTTTACTTATTTCTTATGTAACATTATAATGCAGATGTTCCTTGGTGGTGGCAAGCCAGGAAGAATGGGAGAGAGGGGAAGTTGAGTTCCAAACATCATTCAAAAACCCAGGCATCAATTTGTACCAAGATGCCAATAATGGGTTGTAAGTTGAAAATATCTTCTGATTTCCAAACCATGGAGCTACTGAATTTTCAGAGAGTGGAGTCAAAAGACATCTTCACAGAACTACACAGGGCATGTCCATTGACATAAAACCACTACATTGCAAGGAATCATGGGGTGAACCCAAAAACCAGAGGCATTTTTCAAAAGATGTTCTGTCATGGTATCAGAAATTGGAATTAAATCCAAGATGGCCAACTAGATGTACCCAGGAAGAGCTTCTCTCATTGAGAGATACTAAAATATTGAGTAGGCCAGGATATTCTAAACAGACCTTCTGGGAGAAGATATTTAGAGTGAATAGAGAGAAGATGCAGACAATGGGGCTAAAGGGGAGGAAGCTGGAAACCCTACACAGGGTTGCCAAGGGCCAGGACTCATTCCTGGCCCTGTCTGGCTCCTGAGGAAGGAGTGAGTGAAATAACTGGAGGGGCCCACTCTCACTATGGACCTCTGGGATCCTAACTGAAGGAAGCCCCAAAATCCCCATGGACATTTGAGTTAGGAAGGGGAACTGCCCAGAGAGTCAGCAAAGACAGAACTAAAGTCTGTGAAGAGCCCAGAGAGTTTGGCATGGGGATAGCTTCAGTGGAACACAGCCATGTGTGACCATCCCCCAAGGTTCTCCATATTCCTCTAAGTGGCTTTTACCTTTGTTAACTACCAGACCTAGAGAGAGCAGGGCTGAATGCACTCTGGTGGTGGCTCTACTTTTAAAATGGTGGCTCTACTTTTAAAATGGTGACATTCTGCAGCAGTCTAAGTTATGCATGATGGAGTGGGGGGACCCTTTATGAATTATTTCTCTGGAAACTCCCTATACTGTGCTTAATGCCTACAAGGGTTGTGGGACTCTCAGGTATTTAGAATTCAGATGTTCGTGATTGATATATGGACTCTTGGGGATCTCTCGCTTACCTTTTCCTTGCAGTAGGGAGTCCCTCTTGGGTCTGAGTTGATCCTGGCCAGGTGCTTTATTTCTTTCTCTATGCTGCTATCCTGAGTCACCATGCCTCACTGGGTCTTTGTCATTTCTTTGCTAAATTCCAGTGTTCTCTCCTAGACACTGTGTGGTTTTCTGGATATGTGGTTATCTATTTTGTTGTTGTTCTTTCTTTGTGAAGGAGACAAGTGCTGGGTGTGGTAGGGAGCCATCTTAATGACTTGTCCTCTAAGCATGACTATTTTCAGTGAGTAACCTAGACTTACACATTTCATTTATATTTACTTGATATTAAATTATTGCTTTCCTTTGGAGAACTACTGTAAGGACATCTAAAACTTCTCAGAGATGTAATCAACATTCCAAAGCTTTTAAGAAGCACCCAGGATACTCTCTTTCATACTTTAGTGTCTTATTAAGAAATATTTATAGTAGAATTTTGAAAAGTCAAAAATTTGAAAGCCTTCAAAGAATCCATTTCAGGTTTTTCTTATAATATTTGCAAGCAGGAAAGGGAGCTGAAAGTTGCAGGTAGGTTGAAACAGAGGTGTGCCCTAAATGTTGAAAGCAAGAAAGATACCAACTCTGTAATTTAGGATATGTTGTAATGTTCTCTGAAATCTGAGCTGTGGTGATTGTCTCAAAGTCTTCCAAACCTGTGGTTGTTTTGGTCACTCTAGTCTTTCCTAAGTCCACAGTGGCATAGCCATTGTCTTAATCAGCTTCTTGGTAATGCATTAATGAAATGCACTTCATACACCACCCACAAGCTCAGATCAGGCTTAGGAGATTGCTTTAATAAAAGAATCAGTTGTATAATGGCCTTATGTTGTAGGTAGATTCTTTCTGACAAACCACCCATTTTAATTCTTCTTGATCCCTGTTATAGCTTTTTATTCTGGGGATCATGGGGCTTTACTGAAATGCCCATATTGCACTGGAGACCTTTGAAGCACAGTCCTGTCTCAAGTTTCAATTTCTGTTTCTATATAAGGAAATGGTTTGGAATTGCTTCCATGCAATTTTCAACTCTGTGGAAATAAATGTGATTGATTTAGAATTTCTGTTAGCTTCCATGTCTTTTTATTTTTGTAACAGTGTTCATTTGAAAATTTTTAATGATCTACAGACACTTCTGTATTACATTGTCATAATTTTGTTCATAGGGTAGTTCATTGTTAATTAGGAAGACATTTTATGAAATTATATTGATTTATCTGTCAGATGGAAGAACCACATAACTTTTGGGGAGATACTTTTCAACACAAGTGTTTGTAGTTAAAACTGGGGAGGCAACCACAACCTTTAGGGAAAAATATCTAGAAAAATTATGCATTTCCAACAAATGGTTAATATAGCGGAAATGAAACTTCAAAAATGTGTGGACTGTCTAAAACGAGAAAGTTCTCTGAACAAATCAATTATTTTGTTTTATGTCTGTGATCCTTTCCAAATTTAAAGGGAAAAATTATGAGTTAAAAAAATAGATGTATAGAAAATTGATCTGTTTGATAAGACCAGTTCAAGGCAAAGCTATGAATTAGGCAATTTTTTTTACTTGGCAATATTTCTACTGCTCCTTAAATGTTTTTCCTCTTTGGCGGTATGTTCCTTCTCCCGTTACGTTCCAGGCACACTTATGCCAAGGTTTTACTTTCTAATTATGTCCCTCTTCCGTTTAAAGCTTACTTGCGTATATCCCTTTGCTTCATAGCCAGTTAAAATAATACAATAGTTTTATTAAGAGATAATGGCTTAATGTACTATCGATAACTTTCATTTTTATGAGAAGTTTTGGAGATAAGTATTCTTAAAATTAATTCAGATAAATTTAAAGGAGATGGAGGAATTAGAGATAACAAGAAATATATTTTTGCACAGACAGATTTTTTTCCCAAGCATTTCTCAAATTACATCTACTTACTTTTGTATAATAACTATTCTGCTAATATTAAACCCATTGAATTCATATAACAGAAATGGCTCACTTGTTATTTGAAAATGAAATTCATTAATTATTAGAGTGTTTTACGTTTCTAAAGTAATTTCATGTGCATTTTCTCATGTGATTATCTCAATAACCATATTAGGAAGAGCACATAGTGTCACCTTTTTACACATGAAGGAATTGAGCCTCAGACAGGTTTATAGATTTGCTTAAGGTGACCAACCAATGTATAGTAAAAATAGAAAATAAAGCAATGTTTCTGGACTCCTGGCCTCAAAATTGTTCCATCATTGTTAGTCAAGGTATATAAGAGATGAAAATTTAATTAAATATCCTTCCCTTCATTCAGTACACATATATTAATCACCAATAATACACGTTGACTCATAAGGGATACAGAGAGGCAGAGACATGACCTTGCTAGGAGATCCCAGTCTGGTTGGGAAAGTTAAGACATCTAAAGAGATTTCTGTAATACAAGATAGAAAGCAAAATGTCCCAGTAAAATTGAGGAAGAGATATACTAAGTGAATCCAGAGAAGGACTTTCTAGCTGTAAAGAGAAAATTTTAGTCTTCATACTGGAGTGTGCACATGGACATGGCTTTGTAGGATGTCAAGGATATGGACACATAGAGATGAAAGAGAAATATAGTACACAAAAGCAGAGAGAATATTGAGCACAAAGTTACATAGAGGAAAAGGGTCGATGATAAAGATCTTTTCTGCATTTTCTTTCCTTCACATTGATACTGCCTTCTGTTAACAGTACAGAAGGGAATACTGATGTGGAGTACTCGTCTGTCAAAAATACCCAAATATTTCTTTGGGCAGCCAGCTCTTTCCGACTCTAAACGTATGTGTTTGTCGAGAGGTTGATCTGACCATTCTGCTTTAAAGAGGACCACAATTTCCGGCCTGATCAGTCAGAATTACAGTGGTTCAAGGATATGCATATTATGCAGGACTTCTGAGAAAAAGCATATTTTTTTTCTTTCTGCTGAGATTGCTCAGACAGTAGAATGCAAGTGGTGGTCTTCTTTGCCCCCTCATGGAAAAAGCCTTCTGTTTGTATACAGTTCTCAATGGGTTTCTCACATTTCTGTCCGTCTTGTGGATAAAGTATGAACTGCCTTTTGTTCCAGACTATACTTAAAAATATGCTTGCTCAGTAAATAGCCTTGGGAAGAGAGAAAGAGATCCAGAACAAAGGAAAGGAATGCTTACTGCCCATCAGAAAAGATTCAGGCTCTCTAAGCTCAGATTTCCTCTACTGCTTCACAACCTACTACCTGGGCAGGCATACACCTAGGCTTTTCTGTATCCCCTCATGATATTTACGGATTAGAGGGATTCACAGAAATATACCTTTGCCTCTGGTCCAGCAGTCTCATGTTTTCTGTCAGCATTTATATAACTGAGGCAGGTTAACTTGCTAACTTACAAGCAAAGGTAAATCTCAGATCATTCTCATTTTTCTGACACTTTCTAGATAGATAAACCAACACAGAGGCTTCTAGAAAGATGTGCAAAGAAAGAAGTCTGTGGCAATAATTGTTTTGACATCTGTATCAAATTGTGCCTTAATTCAGATATCTCTATCTTACTCAGTTAAATGAGCCACCACATTTTCATTCCTGCTTAAGCTTTCTTAAATTATGTTTCCATCACTTGCAACCAAAAAAATCCCAATTTATCCCAATATTTGAGAACAATCTAAAATTTAATTTAATTCGGTGCAGAAATGGGGCTACTGAAAGATTAGATTAGATATGGATTTCTAGCATAGCTGTGAATTTGACTGGAAGTGAATGAAAACAATAGGATTTTTCCATTAGACTACAATATTTTACACACATTTAATTCTTGAGTATCAATATGGAATTTCATTCCCGTGCATTCTATGCATGTACTCAACTAGGAAAAAAATATATGTCGGTCTTTAATTATCATTAGCTTTGAGAAGATGAAGGACAGATCTTATTTACGATAAGCAAATTAAAACCAAGTGACTTTCCTGAAACTTCACTGTGGCTTGAAGTAAACCACAGTTTACGTAATTGTCTTTAGGGTCTCCACGTATTCTTTTCTGACACATTTCACTTCAAAATATCTCATCAAGATAATAAATAAAAGAGGAAAATACACACTGATTACATAAAATATAATTTTTGCTACATACATTGTAAATAAAATAGTAGCCTATAAAATTAAGGGTTTCATTTTTTCAAGTAAGGTACAAAATGTGATATTATGAAAGGAACATTAAGCTTGGAATAATTTTACCTGTGTTTTTGCTACAGTGCTGTATAAAACAAAACCACTAAGTCTTAAAATTTCTTGTGTAAATTTGGATAATTAATCCTAACTTCACAGAATAACTTAAGTAAGCTACGTCGTATGTGAATGTGTTTAGCATGTACTTGGAATAAATGTAGGTGATATTTTATATTTACTATCTTTACTCTTTGTATAAGGTACAAATATAGAGTGTCATTTGAAGTGCTCAAAGATAATAAAAGATGATTTTAGAAGAATAAACGTTCATCTCTTTCAGAATTAATTCTGAAATTCTTCAGATAAGTTCATCTAAAAGATTAATATGTGACATATGAAAAGTAATAGTAGTGGGGGCTTGCTTTCTCAAATGTTAAAACATAGCATAGAATAATAATGATTTTAAAAATGCAGAATGTATATAAGAATCAATAAACTAATCAGTGGAACAGACTAGATAATCTTAAATGACAAAATGTAAACTAATTTGTAAAGTGGAACAAATAATAAAAAAGTACAATTCAACAAATGTCAGAACAATTTTCTCTGGGGAGAAAAACAAGTTATTTCATTTACTAATATAATTTTCCTGTGGATCTAGAAGTTAAAACTAAAAATAAAAGTCTTAAAATTATGAGGCAATTTTTGAGCATAAAAGCAACAGAAAAAATCCTTAAAGGTTATTATTTAGTAATTTGACCACATGCAAGCTTGATACTTCTGTATGTCAAACATGAATAAAAAGCAAATGATTAACTAAAATGTTAACCATTTTAGTTAATAACTAAAATAATTTAAAAATGTTTGCAACAAGTATAATAAGAGGAAACAGTTCTCCTAAATTATTTTAAAATAACAACCCAATGGAAAAATGAATAAAGGTCTTGTAGAACCATGTAATAGAGAAAGACAATGGGCCTGGAAATACATGAAAAATTTTCAACTTTGGTAGTAACCAAAGAAATACTAATAAAATAAGATTATTTTCATCACCACTGGCAAATTTATAGTGATCTGGGTTGCTGAAATGTGTACAAATTCATATAGATGTTCTGTAAAAAATTTGCTAATTTGTACTAAGAAATACATGTTCCTATTTATTATATCCTTAATCCTACTCATAAATTTAATCCAATTCTATTTATAGTCATACCACAAATTCCTACAAATTCCTAACCTACTAGCAATCTATTCAAATAAAATAATTAATAATTCTTATTGCAATGTAATATAAATATTTCTTATAGTATGATTTATACAAAAGTAGGCAATAAGAAGAGAATAAAAATAATAAAATAGTTAAATATTAAATACACATGTAAAAAATGTTATGACATCATTAAAAATTCAGGTTTCAAGAAACAGCTGGGAAAATGTTCATGATGTAATATAAATAAATGAAATATAAAGAACACAATTTGATACCTATTATGACAAAAAAATTTCATTTAACAAAAGAAAAAGAAGTGCACCAAAATGAGATCATGCTAATTTCGAATAGGTGGCTTTTATTTTATATTTTATATTTTGTATTTTATATTTTCCCAATCTTTTTTTACAATATATGTTTCTATAACTAGACAAAAATGTTCTTCAGTTAAAATTAGTTAAAATTTTTAAAAAATCAAATGTTCAAAAAATATTCTTCTCTTTGGATGAAACCAGCTTATCTATAAAATTGTGTACTGCTGAAATTTCAGAGTACCCAATAAGATAAGAAAAACTAATTTGCTTTTATGGTACAGAGGTTAAAAAATGAGACACACACTATATACTTGTGATATGAATATTTCTAATATTAAAACCACCAATAGAAGTACACTATTTTGCGTATTTTTGTTCTTTTCTCTTAGCATTGCATGACCTTATGTTTAATTTGCATAATTTAAATGAGTCCTTTGAGTGGCATGCAGTTGCATAATTATTCTTTTAATTACTGTTATTATTGTTCGTGTAATAGCAGATAATTTGAATAGATCCTTTTTATTCTTCAAATTTTGCAGTTTCATATGCAATATAGATAGACTATATCAAAATGTTAAAATTACATGTGAAGATATAAAGAGAACTGTTGAAGATTTTTAGAATCATGGATTTATCTGTCTCCTAAATAAGCAAAAGGAAGAATCTACATTTTTTGTTTAGAAAATCATAAGTCAAGTATTTAACTCTTGTAGCTTGTGTAATTGTGCAAACCATCCACACACAAAAAAAATGGAATACATGTTAAATTGTTTAACTCTGCTGAATAATATACACTTTCTTATTTTTCAGGAATTTTTTAATATAATAAACCTAAGAAGAAAATCATGTATCAGTAAAATATGTATGCTCAGTTCTTGATAAATATATAAAAATTGTATTCAAAATCAGATCATTGTTGATGCTTGATATGGTTGGCTCTGTCCCCACCAAAATCTCATGTTGAATTATAGCTCCCATAATCCCCATGTGTCATGGGTAGGACCCAGTGGGAGGTAACTGAATCATGGGGCAGGTCTTCCCCATGCTGTTCTTGTTATAATGAATAAATCTCAAGAAATCTGATGGCTTTATAAAGGGCAGTTCCTCTGCACACACTCTCTTGGCTGCCACCATGTAAGACGTGCCTTTGCTCCTCCTTCGCCTTCTGCCATGATTGTGAGGCCTCACCAGCCATGTGGAACTATGAGTCCATTAAACCTCTTTGTCTTTATAAATTAGTCAGTCTCAGGTGTGTCTTTATTAGCAGCATGAGAACAGGCTAATACAATGCTATTTTCATTTACAGTTCTCTAAAAGCAAAATATTTTGTTATTTATAGAATCCATAAAATTTAAATTATCTAACAATCATTCCCACTCTCAGATTTATTTTACAAAGTAATAAAGTTCTCATTATTATAGGATATGTCAGACTCTTCAAGTTTTTAAATTAATTTTCCAAATAGGCATAAGGCATAATAAGCAAAAGACATAAGACAGAATAGGCATAAGGATTAAGGAGGTGAAGTAGATGTCTGGTACCCCATCAGGCATGGGGCATGGTTCTGTAACTTGAGATCAGAAAAGACTGGGCAGTTATGGCTGGGATGTATAGTTGTCACTTCTTCCCATAATTAACAAACATTTCTTTAAAATTTTCTGCACTTTACTGTGAGGAAGCATCTGATATGCTGCCATAATTGAAGTCAGTTCTGCTTTCCTTATGCATATGTCAATGTTAGATGTTATAAGGACAATCAAGAAGTAGAATTCAGGCTCTGGCTTCTGTATGCAAAGACCTTACATCTCCACTGGGGAAGGCCAACCCTTGTGTATGCCCCTGGTTCTCAAATAACAACAGGACAAATTTACGTGTTTTTTAGCAACAAAATGTGTGGGATAGACACTGAGTCCAAAAAACAAGTCTTTGAGAAAAAACACTAGCCTAGTGAGAGAATAAGAGCAGACAGGGGTTTTAGCGAAGATGAAAAGAGCCAGGGCTTGCCAGGACCAATAAGTGTCCCATGTCAAAATACAGAATTAAGAACAAACTATTAATTTTACTGGACGGTAAAATTATCTACTTGAGCCAAAAAAATCTTTGTGGAGTTTCCCTTTCTCTCTCATGTTCTGATTTCAATGTTACCAAATCTGTCAGTTCTGCTTTTTTAACATCTTTCCCAGTGGTAGCCCTATACCATGTCATCCTTGCTGCTCTTGCCTTAATTTAGTACCCCATTAGCTTTCGACTCAACTATTGGAATAGGCTTCCAACTGATCTCCTTACTTACTGTGTTAGACACCCTTCTATCCCTGCTCCATAAATCCTGCCTACATTCTGCTGTCACTATGATCATTCTAGGATGAAAATCATGACACACTAATCCTTTGCTTAAAACCCTGGTCTCTTTACATTCACTCTCAAGTTGAAGCACATGAAATTGCTAGTACTGAACAGGTTTGGAGCTATAAAAACAGCAATTTTATAATGCAACTGCTGAAAACTTATATCAGGAGACTTTGGGCTGTGAGTAACAATACTCAAGTAAAAATGGCTTGAAAATGAAAACATTAATTAATACTTCTCCTTCAAACTTGTGCTTCATAATCTCCCTTTTCAAGACTATCATCTCATTTGTCCCTCTCCTGGACAGAATGAATCATTAAATACACTACTTAGCAAAGCACTTATTATTAAATTAGTCAACATATCATAACATTTATTTTTCTTCCTCTCATAATCGCCTCAAGTTCTTTGAGGGCAAGAATCATGTTTGATTCATCTGCATATTTCCAGAGCCCCGCACAGTGCCTGGAACAAAGTGGGCACTACATATTTGTAGATTAAGTGAATGCATGAATGGCAGAATGGATGAATATATAATTGAGTAAATAGGATGGGGTCAGATTTTATACCATAACTATATGGGTGCCATATAAATGTCTCCATTATTTGCTGTACACCACGGGTTGCAGATTGGAGGTTTTCAGCACAACACATTCTTTTCCCAGTGCTTCAATGAAGTCGTTTCCAAAACAATGTCTTATTTTTTAGTCTGACAATATAAGTACAAGTTAATATCAATATAATGATATAATTGTGCTACTTGCCGTCTAGAGGCAATCAATGCAAATTAGGAGCCCTCAAAAACAATTATCCTTCTCCTACCTATCTCATATAAATATTGTAACCATCTATTAATGAAATAATGCTGTTTAAAGTAACTTAGATTTTTTTAGTGCTTAAGTTTAGCAAAATATTTGCTAAAGTTTTTAGAAGGTACTTTTGAAATTGCTAATATTCCCTGCAATATTTGTTTAAAATGAGACTTGTTTCATTGAAAAGAAGCTTATCAGTCAGGTGTGGTGGCTCACGCCCGTAATTCCAGCACTTTGGGAGGCCGAGGTGGGAGGATCATCGGAGGACAGGAGTTCGAGACCAGCCTGGCCAACATAGTGAAACCCTGTCTCTACTGAAAATACAAAAATTAACCGGGTGTGGTGGCCACACCTATAATCCCAGCTACTCAGGAGGCTGAGGCAGGAGAATCGCTTGAACCCAGGAGGCAGAGGTTGCAGTGAGCTGAGACTGTGCCATTGCACTCCAGCCTGGGGGACAAGAGAAAACTCTGTACAAAAAAAAAAAAAGGAAGAAAGATTTATTATTACCACATCTTAACTTTATATTGAAAGCCTTATGTGATAGAGTAAAAAATAATGAACTGGATTCTGAGAGTATAGATTAAGTATCAAATGAAATAACTTTGTAGATTATCAACTTTATTGAGGTTATAAGGTTACATATTTATGTGCTTTCCATAAAATGTTTTACAGTACATGCCAAATGATATGTTGTTTCTTCAGATTAATGGACTAATGTGCTTGTCAAACATCTTTATTCTTAGCATCACATAAAACATGTGTAGATTAGCAAGAGGTTTTGCTAGGGTTCTTAAAGTTTGGACTAAAAAAAAAAGACCTCTATTCAGAATTGCGTGTAATAGAGTAAATTTATGATTCTTAAAATAAATTACCATTTCTAACACTTAGAGAAGTACAGTGGAGTCAGAGGTGTCTGGCCTTACTTATTAATTCCACTTCTCTACTCCTTTTACAAGCTTCATTTTTTTTTCTCCAGTTGAGTATCTTGCAGAGGTAAGTGCTGAAAAGAATATAACCAAGTCTGGCATTATGTAACAGAACACACAGAGATTTTGTGTGGGCTACAAAAAAAATACACATCTGAGAGTGCAGAAAGTTAGCATTAGGATGAACAGTACATGCCAAGGTATTTATTATGGAAAGGAAGGACATTTGTGTGTGTATGCACATGTGCACCATTATAAACAAAGGTACCAACCTGCAATTTCATTATAAAAGATGGCCCAACAAATAAGAACCATATTTTCATCTCTTATGAATGATTTTGTTTTCAGAAACTTTAGGCAAATTCAGAACTATATAACATATGGCAAATTAGAGGAGCCACTCTTTAGCTTTGGGAGGTGTCTCCTGCTGGAGTGACTCAGTGGTTCAAGAAGCATCTATAGGAGGAGAAAGATCCAAAACCATTTGCTGGTATTACACAAATTAGCAATTTCACAAAACATCACCACTGTTCAGATCAGGAGTCAGGAGAAATAACGTTAAGCCAGAAGAAGGAAGGATTAGAATGTGTCCTGAATTCAAAGTCAAGAGAATATGGGAATTCAACTGCACAATCAAGACTAAGGCATCTAGATATATCATATATTATAGGATATATGAATCTAGAAAGTGGACTTGAGACAAACACAAGGGAAATGGACATGTGGAACACACTGGAGTCCCTTAGAGTAATTCTGAAGTCATGTCTACATTTGGATTGTCAAAATTCAGTTACAGAAACATAACTATAGGCAGGAGAACAGGTAATGAAATTCATTCATAGAGAGCCTGAGAGTGAATGTTAGAAGCAGCTCAGCCACAGGATGGCTTTGATGGAAAGCGATCTTGACAGCTAGGTCCCTTTTATCCCCCCATCTCTAGCTAGAATTAGTCTCAGTGTGGCCTCCTGCAGAGTCTACTACAGGTAAGAGAACCAGAAGAATGCAGGGGCTAGTACTGTTAGTTACTCTCCTGCCCCAATCAGAATGTCTGGCTGCCATTCTCCTTCATCCCTTTCCCTCTTCTTTTTCCCCCACCCTACAACACCCTCTTCTGGGTTTCTCCCTACAACTCCGTGAGAGTGCTCCTAGAATTCTCACAAATGGTTAGGGCATTTTCTTCTCTCCTGGACAAAGACATGTTAACACCATTCATCAATCAGCAATCTGTCTGTACACCACATCACCTCTAAATGACTCTTAGCTATTTGATTCCCATGCCTCTTGCTTTCCAGGTAATCTGCCATTTTTCTTCTTCCTCCACAAGTATTCTTAATGTGAATTCTATGAACACATAGAATTCAGACGATCTTTGAGTCTCTTGAGATTACAGTTAAAATTTTGGATGTACTTCTGAATGTGAACTTTTCTGAAAATAGAGTTTATGAATTTCATTGCATTTTCAGTGGGGCTGGTGATATAAAATGACTAAGAGCCATTAATTTATGACATTTATTTTATTCTTTGGCTTCCTGCCATTTTCTTTCTAGCAGGACAATAGGGCCACTACCACAATCACTAATGGAATTTGTACAGCACTTTATAACTTATGATATTATTTAAAATACTCTTTTGTGTTCATAAACCCATTTGATGTTCATGACTTTCCTGAGAAAGGTCAGGTCTTTTTTTTTTTTTTTCTTTTTGAGATGGAGTCTTACTCTGTTTCCCAGGCTGGAGTGCAGTGGCACAATCTCAGCTCACTACAACCTCCACCTCCCCGGTCCAAGCGATTTTCCTGCCTCAGCCTCCCGAGTAGCTGGGATTACAGGCACCCACCATCATACCTGGCTAATTTTTGTATCTTTGTAGAGATGAGGTTTCATCATGTTGGCCAGGCTGGTCTTGAACTCCTGACCTCAGGTGATCCACCTGCCTCGGCCTCCCAAAGTGCTGGGATTACAGGCGTGAGCCACCATGCCCATCCCAGGTCTTATTATATCCACTTACAGATAAGGAAAGACAGACTTAGAGATTAAGAACCATCTAGGTAAATATGTGACAGAGCTGGGACCAGAACTCAAGTATCTTAACTCTTGGTCTGCAAGCAAAGAGCTCTTTGCATGGCCAAGGTGTTTAATAACTATTTAGGACTTTTCCGTCTTCAGGCTGCATTTATTTTTCCTCTTTAGTACTATCTTTGATCCTGGAGAATAAGGTAGGTGTGCAATTTGTCCAGATTTTCCCTATTTTCAAATGAGGGACTGTGACACAATGTGATATTTTTTCCCTAGGGCCTTGAATCTCCTTCAGTATATTTAGAAGCAAAATGATTCACAGATTTAAAACATAGACAGGAAGTCAGTAACTCAGAGAACTAAATGTGTCTCTGGTTTAGATTTGCTGAGTGACCTTAGACAAAACACTTAACATTTCTTTCTCAATTAATCTGTGAAATGGAGTTAAACCATTTTCTCATACCAGTAAAACAATAGTTAATAACTCATTGAACACTTAGAAATTTACACATGCCATGTACATAAACATGTTTCTGATGTTATTTTGAGTAGGTCAGTGTTTCCTATGTGAAATCATTAAAAAAATTCACAAGATTGAATGTGTAATTCATTTTCTGATTAGACTGTTTATTTTAAAAATCCATTTTTTTCTGCATTTTTGGTTGATTATTTTTCCCACTAAATTTACTGTCTCATCAAAGCAGCATTTGTTCATTTGTAGAATCATTTAGCGTATACTGGACTATGGGGACCTGAGATGGAACTTTTCCCATTTAAGAAAATAGCCACTCTGTGTTTAGATTCCTGTAGGGGACACTTTAGGAGACTGATGTTGTTATATCATGCCTACAAATACCTCATCTGGGTCTGTAGTCTCTGATATATCTGCTCATTCAAAATAGTGGCACTTAGCAATTCAACCAGATGTAATTTGGCTAATAAACAAAGCCAGTATTCTCTGGGGGCTTGAACAACACTTCCTGTGTTTGACTCTGGTTACCCTGAAGTTGTTTTAAGTCCAGCACTGCTGATGACGTTTCCCCTTGTGCACTGAACAGCTCATGCCATGTCAAAGGGCGTTGACCTTTTCACTCTTGGAACAAAAAGACTGGAAACAAATTATGCTCTGAGAATTGGTCAAAGGATAACAACAACAACAAAAAAGTGCCTGACCCCAAAACAAGTGATGAACACAAATTCTAAGCTTTAGAGTATTATCATTAAGAGTATTGTCTCTTTAACCAAGTTTTCTTTAAAGTGTAATATGAGCATTTGCTTCAGTTTACTCTGAAACCACCCACCCCCAACCCCCCTTGGCTCCTTTTGCAGAACACAATGAACCAACTACTGTTGTCTCTACTCCCCCTATCCAGCTGAATCTATTCCAGTTTACGAGCTGTCCACCATGGAGCTGAGTCTTCCAAACAGAATGACTCATCTGCAAGTTTTGCTCGTGGCTTCTGAGAGTATATTTAGTGTGAAGAACTGGAGGACGCAGCATATCCAAACACATGCTAGGCTACAGAATTTGAGTGGGAAAAAGAGGACAGGGCTAAAATAGAACTGTAATAAGCCAAAGAATTAGAGGCCTGGCTTAGCTTTTTCTGCTATGTAGCTTCAGCAACACCTACAGTTCCCCGCCAAGAATGGCACACCATATTAATGTAATGAAAATGAGGCTTCCCTGGTGGTTTCTTTTGGAAGGAAGAAAAACATACTTATGTAAAAAATAATCAAAAATAAAAATAAACCAGTGCTTCACTATTGTTCCAAGTTAATGAGAAAATAATTTATCCTTATATTATGAAATTAGGCAACCCTTGCCCAGGAGCTACTCGTGCAGATAACTGGTGGGCTGAACACACTTCTTAGGAAATTGTTTAGGTTGGTACTTCATTACTAAACTCAAGCTGAATTTGACATAATTGCAGGAACCACTCTCCTCTTCTTTCTCTCAGTCGTACTCTTGAACAAAAAGTTTTTGTGTTAATTGATTTGCCTTTTGATTTTATCGTTTAAATGTTCCATCAAAGACAATTATGGAAACCTAGGTATGATCTCACGTTTATATTGCTCAACAGTTCATCAGTGTTCTGACACTAAGTTAGCATTTGAAAGCAGTGATCACAAAAGCTAACAACAATCAGGGGTTCATGTCCCAGCACACGCCACAGTGTGACCAAAGTAGCTTTCTTTGGCTTGAACTAACACTCCCCTCACAGACTTCAACCCAACTCTCCTCTTTTTTCCTTCCTTTATGGCTCTGTGCTTACTTGTCTTCCTTCCTTTCTGTAGCTGTGGCTGTATTTCTCCTGTTTACTTGTCTCTCTTTTTTCCCTTTTTTCTTCTATCTTTCCATTTTGTTGCTTCTCTCTTCTGTTCCTCCCTTCATCTGTTTTTCTTAACTATGACAGTGAACTAAAGATTATATTTAAATAACTGTTGTAAATCTCTGCAGAAAGATTCAATTTTTTTCTCTTTAATGATCTATTATCAATAGCCAAAGTTTTGTATTTCTCTCATAAAAAATACGTCATTTTTTTAAAATGAAGTCTTGATTTATTTTTTGTTTCCCAGTAGCTCTTGATAGAAAAAGCAAAAAATTTTCTTAATCCTAAATCCAAAATGGATTTTCAGAGTAGAGTAGTTCAAGTTGTCCCCTCTCCCCCAAAAAGCAGGGAAGACTTGTTTCTAGCCAGTTGCTTTCAAAATGATTTTCTTTTATTACTCTGAAACTCACTTATGCATAGCGATAGTCTTTGATTTACTTTAGGGAGAAAGCTAGTAGACACTAGTAAATTTAGTTGCAGTTTCAGTCATACTTTAGAAATAACGTATTTTATAAATAATTAAAATTTTATATCTTTTTTATTGGTCACATTTCTAACTATATTTAAGTGAAATCTTTACTGTAGTCTAGAATTATATTGCAACAAATCTGTCTGATAGTCAAATAAACATAAATTAAAAGAGAAGTCAAATAACCTCCTTTTTTTGACCAATCAACTAAAAAAGATGAAAAAAAATTGTAACCCCCAATGCTTGCAACGGTTCTATGAAATTCAGAGTTCAGCTTATGCATTGCTGGCAGGAGTGCAACTAGTTCTCTCTCTCTCTCATATATATATATATACATAATTGCAGGAACCACTTTTCAATTTTCAGTTACATGCATATACACATATATAAAATATATATTATATATACACACATAAATACACAAAATATGTATGCTGTATGAATACATATATATTTCTTTGTAAAAACACATGTAAGTATGTATTTTGAGCTAATAATTCCATTTTTAGAAACTTATCTTAAAGCAACAATTTTAAATTTGAGGGTAGGCATTATGATGCTTTTCAGAGATTTATTTATAGTTTTTTTAAAGAGTCAAGCAAATGCTTAATTATAGGAGAATTACTAAGTAAACTTTCAGTGTTTACTAATTGTACTCAACAGTATTTAATTCAGACATTAAAATAATGGTTTTGAAAAAGATGTAGCAACATGGGGATATGCTTTTGATGTGATGTCACAATTGTGTAATAAAGAAACATAGATGTACAGGAAAAAAAAAACCTTGAAGGAAAACACAAAACCATCCAAAATATTTGTATGAATATTAAAATTGTTTTTTTAAAAAAGGTTTTTGTATAGTCAAATTTTTATAAATGCACATGCATAACTTTTAAAAACTCATATGAAGATCTATACCAGTCACCATCCTCAGCTCCTCCAGTAAAACTTAATTGTCGTTGTTTTTCAGAATGTTAGGCTCTTAAAAATTTGGAGAAACATTGTACCAAAATTCTGCACACTTTAAAAATGTTGAAAGGTTATATATTTCTAAATTACTTTGAACCCTAAGGGAAAAATTGTATTTGAACATGTCACATCCCTTGATGACCATTATTTGCATTGTAAAATGTTGCTCCCCGGTTCTACCAAGTAACAAAACAGTGTCTTCCATATGTATTAAAAAAATTTTAAATCCAATTATTGTAGTCTTACTCATACAAAAAATAAAGGAAATATAGGGAGATATTTTATGGAGTTTGATACCAGCATAAGGAAAGGAAAAAAATGAAATAAAAACCATTCTTATTGTTATTACAAAACAATTTTATTTCTAGAAATTTTCTTTACTTTTCTCCTAATATTTAATATCTGAGGCTTACACATAACACAGACAAAATACATACCTGTACAATTGTGATTATGAGTGTTGTGTTAACAACTACTGCTATTCTATCAAAACTGCGAATAGAGAATGGGTATTAATTAATGGGAGACATTAACAGGCGGGAAAAGTTGAGGGAGTATTCAATAAGCTGTCAAAACAGGAGCTAAATTCTATAGAACGGGTGTTCACATATCTGACAAAAATCGATCCTGAAACTTTGCTTTTCCATTTTTGCTTAGAAAACAACACTACCCAGACTCTCACCTACTAATCTTTCAATTGCTCAGAATAATGGTGTTTATGGCATGAAAATCAAATTCATTTTAGTACTTTAGAGATCAACAAAGCCACTGTGAATTGTGACACAAAAGGGATACACAGGTGTGTATTTAGAGCTATACTTGAAACTGTCTTATTTTACTCTGTAGGATTAAAGATCTCAGAGGGATAGAGCACGGTTTGGGAAATAGATTCTGTCAAATATTATAGTTAAATATAGGCCATAGAAATCTCCAGAAAATAAATCAGCTTTCAGATTATAATTTCAAATATGTAAATTCTATTTTAATATGTTTATTTTAAATTCCTGTGGGAAAAACAGATTGCATAGTGACATGTAAACCCTAAATAAAATCTCTGAGGTCAGTAAGTTAGTCTTAAATATTTTTCAGTGAACATTGTGAGGGATTACTTTGAAGAAAAGCAAAAAATCTGATAGACAAACACACTGATTTTCTAAACTCCTTACCTCACAATGGAAATACCAGCAAAGGTGAAGCCCATATTTCTACAAATTGAGCATATCACACAGTGCTATTTTTATTCCTGGCAAGAGCCTGTAAAGTTCTAGTATCTGATAGGCACTTAAAGGCACATGCATCACAAATATTCTTCCACATTCCCTTGACTCCATACCTGAAGTTCTAACATTAGTTACATCTCTCTGTTGAGAAGCACTGGCAATCCTTCATGAAATGCTTGTCAAAATACTAGAACAACAGGCTATAATAGTAAATTACAAAAGAGGAAATACAAATGAACAGTAAACATATGAAAAGATTCTTTGTCTCACTAATAATTGTCACTCATACATTTTTTTCCATTCTTTTATTGTGGTAAAATACATATAACAAAGTTTATGATGTTATGTTAACTGTTTGTAAGTATATAATTCAATGGTATTAAATATATTCGTAATGTTGTGCAAACATCACCATCATCTCTCTTCATAATTCTTTTTCATCTTGTAAAATGAAACTCAATACCCATTAACAACAACTTCTATTCCTCCTTCCTCTAGTCCCTGCTATTCTACTTTCTATCTCTATGATTTTAACTACTCTAAGTGCCTCACAGTAGAATCATACAGTGTTTGTCTGTTTGTAACTGGATTATTTCACTTCGTGTAATGTCCTTAAGGTTCACTCATGTTGTAGCATAGGTCAGAACTTCCTTCCTTTTTAAGGCTGAATAATATTCCTTCGCATGTGTGTACCACATTTTGTTCATCTATTCATCCATTGATGCATACTTGGGTAGCTTCCACATTTTAGCTATTGTGAATAAAGCTGCTGCTATACACATGGGTCCACAAATATCTCTTCAACATCTAGTTTTCAGTTCTTTTAGGTATATACCCAGAAGTGGAATTGCTGAATCATGTGATAATTCTATTTTTTTTTATTTTTTGAGGAACCACCATACTGTCTTCCACAATGGCTATTCCATTTTACAATCCCATGAATAGTGGCCCAAGGGTTCCATAGTAACGTATTTTTAGCAAAAACATCATTGTAACAATATTTCCAATAATGAAAAATTGAATACAGTAATTTATTTGTAACATATTGAAGTATGTTATGTCCATATTATCAACTACTCTGCTGCCACTGGAATAAGACTTAGGTTATATTTATTGACATAGAAAAGTATCTATACCATATATAATTGAGTTAATAAAATCAGATTACATAAGGGTTTATGTAAAATTATGCCATTTCTGTAGAATTGTATACTCATGTTTATGAATGCCTATTAATGTATATGTGACTAGTTATCTATGGATAACTGGTAATTTGTTACTTTCTTTTTTGTGTTTTCCATATTGTTCAATTTTTTAAAATGTCTCCAGATCATTTTACCCAAAAAGCTATAAAAATAATGTATACCATTCGTTATTATCTTAACATGTTTTTTAATCTCTTAGCTGTTAATTCTCCTAGGTGGACCTAGTTAAAGGTCAGTTGATCATTTTAGTATTCACTGATGGCCTACGATGTGTCATTACACTAGTAGGTCCTTAGATAAAAGAAGGAGTAGGACATAGTCTGTGCCCACTTTCCAGATGCCATGGTTTCGTGGATCATGTATACTTACAAACAAATCATTATAAATCCATTGGATGAGTAAAACAATAAAAATAAAAAGAACAAGAAGGACATTGGAGAGATAACAATAACCTACAACTGTAAGGTAGAAATTGGAGGTCAAGAAGAATTTAAACAGAGGAACAGAGGATGTAATGCCTGGGCAAGGTTTTTTGTTTTGTTTTTGTTTTTGTTTTTGTTTTCTTTGTTTTTATTTTAGTGACAAGGTCTCACACTGTTGGCCAGGCTAGAGTGCAGTGGTGACCACACCTAACTAATTTTTATTTTATTTCACTTGTTGTAGAGTCAGGGTCTCACCATGTTGCCCAAGCATGTCTCAGACTCCTCTGGGCTCATGTAATCCTCCTGCCTCAGCTTCCCATAGACGTGAGCCACCACATATGGCAGGGATTAAAAAGAAAGAGTAAAAGTTGACAAGAAGATGGGGAAGCAGTTAGGATTTGAGGGAGAGGGAGGAGAAGAGAGAAACGGACATGGGAGAGCATTAGGTCTTGGCAAAGCCTTAGATGCAACAACCTATGAGGGCTCAATGTAGTTGAAAATGAGGCTGGCAATATCATGCTAAATGGGCAAAAACTGGAAGCATTCCCTTTGAAAACTGGCACAAGACAGGGATGCCCTCTCTCACCACTCCTGTTCAACATAGTGTTGGAAGTTCTGGCCAGGGCAATCAGGCAGGAGAAGGAAATAAAGGGTATTCAATTAGGAAAAGACGAAGTCAAATTGTCCCTGTTTGCAGATGACATGATTGTATATCTAGAAAACCCCATTGTCTCAGCCCAAAATCTCCTTAAGCTGATTAACAACTTCAGCAAAGTCTCAGGATACAAAATCAATGTACAAAAATCACAAGCATTCTTGTACACCAATCACAGACAAACAGAGAGCCAAATCATGAGTGAACTCCCATTCACAATTGCTTCAAAGAGAATAAAATACCTAGGAATCCAACTTACAAGGGATGTGAAGGACCTCTTCAAGGAGAACTACAAACCACTGTTCAATGAAATAAAAAAAAGATACAAACAAATGGAAGAACATTCCATGCTCATGGGTTGGAAGAATCAATATCATGAAAATGGCCATACTGCCCAAGGTAATTTATAGATTCAATGCCATCCCCATCAAGCTACCAATGACTTTCTTCACAGAATTGGAAAAAACTACTTTAAAGTTCATATGGAACCAAAAAAGGCCCGCATCCCAAGTCAATCCTAAGCCAAAAGAACAAAGCTGGAGGCATCATGCTACCTGACTTCAAACTATACTAAAGGCTACAGCAACCAAAACAGCATGGTACTGGTACCACAACAGAGACATAGATCAATGGAACAGAACAGAGCCCTCAGAAATAATGCCGCATATCTACAACTATCTGATCTTTGACAAACCTGACAAAAACAAGAAATGGGGAAAGGATTCCCTGTTTAATAAATGGTGCTGGGAAAACTGGCTAGCCATATGTAGAAAGCTGAAACTGGATCCCTTCCTTACACCTTATACAAAAATTAATTCAAGATGGATTAAAGACTTACATGTTAGACCTAAAACCATAAAAACCCTAGAAGAAAACCTAGGCAATACCATTCAGGACATAGGCATGGGCAAGGACTTCATGACTAAAACACCAAAAGCAATGGCAACAAAAGCCAAAATTGACAAATGGGATCTAATTAAACTAAAGAGCTTCTGCACAGCAAAAGAAACTACCATCAGAGTGAACAGGCAAACTACAGAACGGGAGAAAATTTTTGCAACCTACTCATCTGACAAAGGGCTAATATCCAGAATCTACAATGAACTCAAACAAATTTACAAGAAAAAAACAAAAAACCCCATCAAAAAGTGGGCGAAGGACATGAACAGACACTTCTTAAAAGAAGACATTTATGCAGCCAAAAAACACATGAAGAAATGCTCATCATCACTGGCCATCAGAGAAATGCAAATCAAAACCACAATGAGATACCATCTCACACCAGTTAGAATGGCCATCATTAAAAAGTCAGGAAACAACAGGTGCTGGAGAGGATGTGGAGAAATAGGAACACTTTTACACTGTTGGTGGGACTGTAAACTAGTTCAACCATTGTGGAAGTCAGTGTGGTGATTCCTCAGGGATCTAGAACTAGAAATACCATTTGACCCAGCCATCCCATTACTGGGTATATACCCAAAGGACTATAAATCATGCTGCTATAAAGACACATGCACACGTATGTTTATTGCGGCACTATTCACAATAGCAAAGACTTGGAACCAACCGAAATGTCCAACAACGATAGACTGGATTAAGAAAATGTGGCACATATACACCATGGAATACTATGCAGCCATAAAAATGATGAGTTCATGTCCTTTGTAGGGACATGGATGAAACTGGAAACCATCATTCTCAGTAAACTATCGCAAGGACAAAAAACCAAACACCGCATGTTCTCACTCATAGGTGGGAATTGAGCAATGAGAACTCATGGACACAGGAAGGGGAACATCACACTCCGGGGACTGTTGTGGGATGGGGGGACGGGGGAGGGACAACATTAGGAGATATACCTAATGCTAAATGATGAGTTAATGGGTGCAGCAAAACAACATGGCACATGGATACATATGTAACAAACCTGCACATTGTGCGCATGTACCCTAAAACCTAAAGTATAATAATAAAATAAAATAAAATAAAATAAAAAAGAAAATGAGGCTGGACACTCAGGCTGAAGAGAAACACAGAAAATGTTTCCCAAAACTCGACTTTGGTTTGAATCTCCTTTGTGGAGTTGATCTAATTACTGAACACAGTTATAATTTTAATCAATCACGCCACAATTTTATAATTTAGACATTAGGGCAATGTCCACACTGTTTTGTTCTTTGTAAACAGAATGCTGATACCTGAATTCACCTTTGTAGCTGGCTTCACCATTGGCTCTGCTTCTGGTAGATTTTGATTGATAAACTTAAGCAAGTAACATAAACAGTAACTAAGATCACAATGTTGTTCTTGTAGACATACAGTTAGCTGTGCATGTCTAGTGGCTTTGCATGCCCGCAAACTGTCATTTCATTGGAAAGTTACCAGACAAGTTGGGCAGAGGAAACTGCAGCCTAAAAGCTGTCAATTTCTACATCAGTGGTTGCTAAGACAAGCATTGCTGTTTGTACCACAATTCTTCATTATTAGATAACAGATCCATGTTCTTCTTTTCATGAAATGTTATTGTAATACATATCAAAGTAAGGAGCTGTTTAGAACTTCCATTAAAGTAGGAATTCAAAGGCTAGCCTACAGTGAAGATTCTTGAAAATTACAAGTGGAAAGAAAATTAGCCTGATGTGCAACTAACTTCAGAAACTAATAAGCAGTAAAAATATTTTAGACACAACTTATCTTGCACATAGGCATGATTTAGCAGCTTTCTTCTCTAGCACTATCAACTTTTTGAATTGATAATGATTTCATTGGCCATGTTTCTCGGGTTGTGCTCTTGAGAGGCATTGCTAATTGTAGCACCCAAAAGAGTGGTCTTGAAACTTAGAAAAAGTTCCACTAGACCCATTTGAAATAATTTTCATTTGTGGTCTATTCAGAGGATTTAACAAACCGCTGTCTTACATTAGGAGAATCCTGGGAGGAACAACTGCTAGAATTAATTGCAAAACACTTGGCAATATAAAGTGCTATGTAAATGTTACTTAATAATAATAATAATATTCTGAAGTCTCTAGAAGTGAGAGGCTATTGCCTTAGACATATGAGACAACACACGAACAATGCAGAAATTAGAATTATTTAAGGTAAACTGTGTGTCTTAGTATTTGAGATAATTATATGTATCAGGAAATATAAGAAATTTACTTTTCATTGTTAAATATAAAAATGAAGGATACATAATCAGAGCACCATGATAATTAGTAGATTGTTCAACTCTTTAAATGATTGAAAATTAAGATAGAAAATAAATTAGGTCATTTTATTTAGTAATTTAGGGAGAAGTCAAGATTGGGAGTGAAGGGTCTAGATTTTGGCAGTAACTGATTTGACAGTATAGCGTCGAGGTCAAACTCAACTTCAGAGCCAGGTATCCAAAGTTCATGTCAGTCTTCTGATTTATTAGATGTGTGACCTTGGTAAGTAGCATGACCTCTCTGAGCTGTACCTATTTAATTTTTAATTGTTGTGGGTATATAGTAGGTGTATAGATTTATGGAGTACATGAGATGTTTTGATACAGGCATGCAATACGAAATAAGCACATTATGGAGAATGGGGTATTCCTCCCTTCAAACATTTATCTTTGAGTTACAAATAATCCAATTACACTCTTGGCAGTTATTTAAAAATGTATAAGTAAGTTATTATTGAGCTGTATCTATTCAATGGAGGTGAGAGTAACTTCATACACTTACAATAATGAAAAATAGTGCACTGGCACAGAGTAAGTATTCTGGAAACATTAATTACTTTGATTCTGACTTACAAGAATAAGAATCTTGGGCAAAATTAAAAATCAAAGTCTAAACTTTCTCCCTGTAGATAGGAGAATAAAAAGGAGTTCAGTGCCCAAAGATATTTGGTAAATTGGTAAATTTA
Organism: Nomascus leucogenys; assembly: GCF_006542625.1. Taxonomy (NCBI): domain Eukaryota; kingdom Metazoa; phylum Chordata; class Mammalia; order Primates; family Hylobatidae; genus Nomascus; species Nomascus leucogenys. Next base: position 96,567,013 of record NC_044382.1, on the reverse strand, counting down.
CCAATTGGTAAATAGTGCTAGAGAAGATAGCTGCTAAATCATGCCTATGTGCAAGAGAAATTGCGTAAATTTACCAATTTGGTAAATTGGTAAACACTTCAAGCTAAAGCCCCCCACCCAACTTTTTTTTAGAATTTCACCATCACCATCAGTAACATAAGGAAGGTTCTGAGTTTTTCAATAAAGAAACTTGTATTTTTTCTTATCCTAACATTTTAAACTTTGTTTAAATTTGAACTATTTATATTTTCAGAACACCTATTGACATCCCTTAGAACAGTTTGAGATGCCTCATTAGACATTTCCCATGGTCTAATTCTGGTCTCTGAACAGATCTTTTTTAAAATTAAACTTTTGATTTGGAAATAATTTCAAACTTAAAGAAAAAATGCAAGAATAAAAATAGTTCAAAGAACATTCAAAGCTTTTGCCCAGAATCACCTATGTGAACATTTTGCCACATTTGTTTTATACTTTGCTCTGTCTATTCTCTCTCTGTCTCTCTCTCTCTCTATTGTTTTCTGAACCATTTCAGGGTAAATTATATACTACATGGCTTTTCAGTGTGTTCCTAATAACTTCAGTGTGTATTTGCTAATAGGGATAGCCTCCCACATATCCACAGTGCAGTGGTCAACTTCAGTAAATTTAACATTGATACAATATTTTAAATTATTGTCTGTTTTCCAGTTTTTAAAATTGATCCCATAATGCCCTTTACAGCATATTTTTTTCCCCAGTACAGAATCCAGGGCAGATAATGCACCTAATTGCCATGTCTTTTTAGACTCTTTTAGTTTGTCACATTTCCGTAGCCTTTCTTTACCTTAAATGGCATTGATATTTCTCTCCTTTTAAAAATATAACATTTCTCAATTTGGATTTGTCTGGTTATTTTAAAATGAAACTTCAGATTCAGTTTATTTATTCTTGGCCAAAACACTACATAGGTGATGTTTTGACCTTCTCAGGGTATTACACCTAGAGATGCATGATGTCCATCTGTTCATCATTGCTGATGTTAAGCTGGTGCAAAATTAATTGTGTTTTTTGCCATTACTTTCAATATAATAGTATTTTTGATCATGTGGTCAAAGGGTTTAATTTCTCCATAGTATAATTGCTATTTTTTTCCTTGTTATTAATATGCAGCCGGTGAGGACACCATTTAAGTTCATGAAAATATTTTACTTCTTGCAAAATTTCTCTCTAGATTCAGCATTTATTGATAATTTTTGTCTGACCTAGTCTTAATTATGATGCTTGCAAAATGCTGATTTTCCAACCTCAGCACTCTTTCCACATTTATCAGTTGGTAATTGACAATCAACTGTAACAAAAAGCCTTTTCTTCTTAATAATTAATTAATGGTATGGCCTTATGAATTCCTATTTTTTCAATGTTTTAAGATTAATTATTGTTCTTAATTATTTTGGTAAACAAATTGTCCCAGATTTGGTCAGTGGGGGCTACTTCAAGTAGGCTTCTCTGTTCTTGTTACATACCCCTATCAATTTATTTTTGGCACTTTCTGGCATAACAAAATATTCCAGGCTCATCTTCTATGTTCTGTCCCTGCCCTGGAATAAGCTACTTCTCTAGGAGTTCTGAGACTGAGAGAGACTAGGTGTGTTTATTGCTTTTTGAGTGTTACTGACTCTTGGTCCTATGAAAATATCTTTTAATTATACAAAAAATATGACATTTTGTATATCTCTCTCTATATTTTTTGTCAACTCAAAGATAAAAATCGGGCAACAGTGTGACAAAAATTTAGTGGTCATTTGGTCTGACTCTTAGCTGATGCAAGAATCTGCTCCAAAAATATAATGAATCGCCAACGTGGTAGATTTAATATAACCAAATCTTGCATAATATTCATTGTATGTTACTTCTTATGATAAATGTATAAAATTTTTCTAGGAATTTCTTTTTGACCTAAATATTCTCTCTATTTTTCTCACCTCCCTTAGGCTATTAAGAGTTTTTAGGTTAGTATGAAATCTCCCTATATTTTTTAGGACTTTGCATGTAACATAAATTAATTTTATATAGGCTAACAATAACAAAACATGGAATGTATTCTAGAGATACAGGAATGTCTTGTGAAACAGAGTTTTACCCATGCATATGAAAAGTTGTGATACAAGTAACTGAACCCTCTATTTTTGGCTTCTTTATGAATCTCTGCTTTATGCTTCTCTGACAGTTACTTTTTAATTTCAAAAATCTTATTGAAGGTATAAAACACAATGTTATAAGATACATATATATTTTTAAACGGTTATCATAGCAGAACAAATTAACATACCCATCATCACACTTAGTTCCCCATTTTTTCTTCACAGACACATCTCTTACAATCTATGAATTTATAGGTTATGTTTTGTACCACATGTAGAAATATTCTAACTGACAGTTTCTAAGTCTTAATTCCATAATTAGGGCAACAGGATCTGATTGATTGGACTTAGGTCACATGTCTACCCTTGGCCCAATCAAGCATGGTCACAGAATATAAACATGGGCTGACATAGGATCTGTTTCTGAGATTGTAGAAAGACATTTTGAGACAAATCAGGCAAACTTGTGAATTGGGAAGAGTGTAAAAAATGGGTGTACTATATTCACTCACACGTCACATTCAACATGGAATCTTCCTAAAAACATAAACCAAAACAAGCATGCCAGGGTGAGAATTTTCACTGGAAAGGGAAGACATAAGTATTACCAATATATGGAGAGTTGCTCCACCTTAACAAGGGTAAAAGAGTGGAAAACTGTCATGGATTATGTAAATAAGTATATAAACAAGTTATTACAATCCCTTTCAGAATATGTAGGTGTCTGAGACTCTGTACCCTTCAACTGTCCTCTCCCCACCGCTTCCCCAACCCCAGCTTCTGGTACATACCATTCTACTCTTTGTTTCTAGTTCAGTTCTTCTAGATTCTACACATAAGTAAGAATATGTGGTATGTATCTTTCTGTTCAGCTTAATTTAAAAAATAAGACAAGAAAATGTTTGTGGATTAACAATGCAGGGGTGCAGTTAGAGTGCCGGTGAAGGTTGAATTGTTTTTTCCCCACTTACTAGTGGCGAGACAAGTACCAAATGTATTATTATTATAATCATCAGGAATACCTGACATATGAGCATCACTAACATTTTACTTAGTAATGAATATTTTAGGGTCCCTTATGGGGTCAATATCAGAGGTTCCAGCAGTAAGAACATTCATGTGGGATTAACCTTGCAGACAGTGGAGATAGTCCCAGGATGCATGATCACCACTCACTCTACTAGATAATTAGGTAGTTGCAGAAGGTAATAAAATTATTAATTCTTCTATATATTGCATAAATTATACAGAATACTTTCATGCATTTTATTTTATTTTATAGAATTTTCATTCAAAAAAATCTGTGAAATTTGAGAGCATTGGCCTTAACAACCGCATTTTACAGATATGATTCAAATGTGGGTTCCTTAACTTCACTCCCCTTTGTTCAATCTCATGATAAAGAGCAACAAGTTGCCTTGCCATGGTGACTGACACCTGTAATACCAGCACTTTGGGAGGCTGAGACAGGAGAATTGCTTGAGGCCAGGCACTCGAGACCAGCCTGGACAACACAGAAAGACCTTGTTTCTCCAGGAAAAAAAAAAAAGCAACAAGTAGAAGTGTAAATCCTGGCCTCATGTTTGGTTGAATTAGGCCTAGCACTAAGGTAGGCTGCCAGCTGACAATTATGCAGCAAGTGAATGAACAAACAAAGGCATACCAAATTTTTATTCTTGGCATTTGAGTTAAAAAAAAGGAACAAAACTTCCATACACCCTCACTGCATAAAGACTTGGCCATGCATCTACAGATCAAAAAATATGTTGTTAGCCTCATAAGATCACATCTTGGTTGTCGTTGTTTTTTCTATCCAAAATGGATATTTAATTTTGGGCTGAATCTGCTTTAAAATTTAGAATATGTTCAACTACAAAAAATCAAAATAGAATTTAGTGCTAGAAATCAGAAAAATGCAGAAAGAGTTTGAGGGGATTGCTTACAGAACTCTGCCTGACAGAGAGCAAGGTCATAAAGATGCCTCAGGAATGGTGCTGCTTGCTGAATTTGTCCTCTGGCTGTGTCACTGGCTTTTCCCTCTTGTTCAAATGTTTGGTTTCCCAGGTGGGCAAAGACATCTTCTCTTCTTTGGATGCCCTTGGCATTCTCTCTGTTTTATACAGGTTGTGTCTGTAACAGGCACTTAGCAACATGTTTTCCACCCCATGTTTTTAAACCACCACTGTGTGCCTCCCAGACTAATTTTGGGTTTTATCTTGGAAGCCTACCAGGACTGTTTGCTATATTTTAAATGCTGGTGTGGCTGGATGACAATCCCCAGAAAGATGTGCACTACATTTCAAGCTTTTATGCCATAGCTTTGACATGTCGTTGGTTGTCAGACATAGACTAGTGTGACATCCAACACAAAGTCCTTCAACATTTCAAGCAAAAGAACGCAGAAGTGGTACCTGGGGAATTGTATTTTATCATTAAAATCCCTGCATCAATTTTCTTCATTTCAAAAGGCAGGTGGGAGGAAAGAGAGCTGCAATCCTACACAAACACACACATTTAACAATCCAAAGAAAAGTTATTCTAACTGCCAAGACATCTAAACCACAATGTTCTAAATTGGCCAGATTCCTCAAAAATATTAAAATAAAGAGGTCATGTCTCAACCAAATGCAACTCACTTATTGATAGTTTTAAGTGTTGAGTTGCTTCGTTGCATCCACATTTTCTGATGTTAAGTGAAGCAAGAGCCCTCTAGTAGTTTGGCAGTGGGTGGGGAGGAAAGTCTCTTTCAATATAATGGCCGTATGTTAGTTAACATGTTGTCAGTCTTTAATGACTAGTGGTGTAACAGCTGGTTTTGATGTAATTTCTTTTGAGACCACTAGATTACAAGCAGTTTATTGCATTCTTCCTCTCTGACTGCTCCCTGGATACAACCTAAAGTCAAAAGGTTAAAGGTCTAAAGCCATAATCTAAAGGATTTGTCATCATTTAACAGGTCACTTGTTGCTATGTACTGTGCAAACTGAAAATTTTTTAGTGAGGCTGTCAGAATGGCTTAGCCTTATTATTATTATAATTATAATTATTATTATTTTCTTATTTTAACAGGAAGGAATTGAGAATATCCAGTGGGAGACAAGTTCTCAGAAATCAAAGACCATGTTTTGTGTATATCTGTGAAAATCTTCACAGGGTGAAGAAAAAGGGTGAAAGAATATGTTAAAAATTAATTTAACTTTCACTGAAAAGATCTGAAATTGAGAATTTAACTTCTACAGAAACACATTAAGATGACTTCAGATCTTTGAAGGAGCTGTAGGTAACATGTCCAAAACTAAAAGTGAGAAAGACAAAGGAATGGGGTCAGACAACTCGGGAAGGTGCTAAAGGTCGTGGAGCCCTATTGTTGGTTCATTGCAGATTTGTAACTTTTCAGTCTGTCAGTGTCTGACAGTCCAGCTATGCTGTACTAGCCAAGGACCTTCTTTGTTTAGGGAAGGAGCCATTCTTTTAAGACTGGGCTTGGTAACACAGGAAAACAGCAAATCCAGAAGGGAATGCATGAAAGAGAAGGCTTTTTCCTTCCAGACATCAATGGTGAATTTGAAAGAATTTTACAGTGTGTGTGCCTAAGTAGAATTATGAAGGCAATAGAGCTAATTTTCGCAGTGTTTGATTTTATGCTAGTTTAGAATGTCCCTCTTTTTAACATTTTTAAAAGTCACCCTTTTATAGTCTCACAAAAATGCTGTAATAAAGTTTTGGAAACGTTCCTAGACAGATTGGAGTCTTTTGAACTCGTGGTTCATCCATAGCATCACCATTCTGGACTTTGCCTCAAGATGGTGACACACTGTTCAGCCAAAACTCATTTTCTGTGTATCTGTTGCCCTCTAGGGACTCCAGTATGAAAAGAAACATATGATATGGCTATTTGCCAGGAATCATCATGCCATTGACTTTTCTTCCCATCACTTATTCAGAGTTAATCTTGGTTTTCATTCTTGTAAACTTGTATTTGGCACTTGTGTGTCCTGAACAAAATTATTTTTTTAAAAACCAACCTGAATTATCTTCTCAAATCCTAGATAGATGGCAAACATTGCAGTGGGTCATCTTGATTATTTTCTATTTGGTGCTTTTAAGTTTGAAAGAAATAGAAAAATATTAGAACTTGTGAATCACTCTATCTACTTTAAAACTTTGGAATCATCAGGCAAGAAATAACTAAGATCAGAGCAGAACTGAAGGAAATAGAGACACAAAAAAATGCTTCAAAAAATCAATGAATCCAGGAGGTGGTTTTTTGAAAAGATCAAGAAAATTGATAGATCACTAGCAAGACTAATAAAGAAGAAGAGAGAGAAGAATCAAATAGACACAATAAAAAATGATAAAGGGGATATCACCACCAATCCCACAGAAATATAAACTATCATCAGAGAATACTATAAATTCCTCTATGCAAATAAAACAGAAAATCTAGAAGAAATGGATAACTTTCTGGACACATACACCCTCCCAAGACTAAACCAGGAAGAAGTTGAATCCCTGAATAGACCAATAACAGGCTCTGAAATTGAGGCAATAATTAATAGCCTACCAACCAAAAAAAGTCCAGGACCAGATGGATTCGCAGCCGAATTCTACCAGAGGTACAAGGAGGAGCTGGCACCATTCCTTCTGAAACTTTTCCAATCAATAGGAAAAGAGGGAATCCTCCCTAATTCATTTTATGAGGCCAACATCATCCTGATACCAAAGCCTTGCAGAGACACAACAAAAAAAGAGAATTTTAGACCAATATCCCTGATGAACATTGATGCAAAAATCGTCAATAAAATACTGGCAAACCGAATCCAGCAGCACATCAAAAAGCTTATCTACCATGATCAAGTCAGCTTCATCCCTGGAATGCAAGGCTGGTTCAACATACACAAATCAGTAAATGTAATCCAGCCTATAAACAGAGAACCAAAGACAAAAACTACCTGATTATCTCAATAGATGCAGAAAAGGCCTTCGACAATGTTCAACAGCCCTTCATGCTAAAAACTCTCAATAAACTAGGTATTGATGGGATGTATCTCAAAATAATAAGAGCTATTTATGACAAACCCACAGCCAATATCATACTGAATGGGCAAAAATGGGAAGCATTGCTTTTGAAAACCGGCACAAGAGAGGGTTGCCCTCTCTCACCACTCCTGTTCACAGTGTTGGAAGTTCTGGCTAGGGCAATCAGGAAAGATAAATAAATAAAGGGTATTCAATTAGGAAAAGAGGAAGTCAAATTGTCCCTGTTTGCAGATGACATGATTGTGTATTTAGAAAACCCCATCGTCTCAGCCCAAAATCTCCTTAAGCTGATAAGCAACTTCATCAAAGTCTCAGGATACAAAATCAATGTTCAAAAATCACAAGCATTCCTATACACCATTAACAGACAAACAGAGAGCCAAATCATGAGTGAACTCCCATTCACAATTGCTTCAAAGAGAATAAAATACCTAGCAGTCAAACTTAGAAGGGATGTGAAGGACCTCTTCAAGGAGAACTACAAACCACTGCTCAACGAAATAAAAGAGCACACAAACAAATGGAAGAACACTCCATGCTCATGGATAAGAAGAATCAATATTGTGAAAATGGCCATACTGCCCAAGATAATTTATAGATTCAATGCCATCCCTATCAAGCTACCAATGACTTTCTTCACAGAATTGAAAAAAACTTTAAAGTTCATATGGAACCAAAAAAGAGCCTGCATTGCCAAGACAATCCTAAGCAAAAAGAACACAGCTGGAGGCATCACCCTACCTGATTTCAAACTATACTACAAGGCTACAGTAACCAAAACAGCATGGTACTGGTACCAAAACAGAGATATAGACCAGTGGAACAGAATAGAGCCCCTAGAAATAATACCACACATCTACAACCATCTGATCTTTGACAAACCTGACAAAAACAAGCAATGGGAAAGGATTCCCTATTTAATAAATAGTGCTGGGAAAACTGGCTAGCCATATGTAGAAAGCTGAAACTGGATCCCTTCCTTACATCTTATACAAAAATTCAAGATGGATTAAAGACCTAAATGTTAGACCTAAAACCATAAAAACCCTAGAAGAAAACATACGCAATACCATTCAGGACATAGGCATGGGCAAGGACTTCATGACTAAAACACCAAAAGCAATGGCAACAAAAGCCAAAATTGACAAATGGGATCTAATTAAACTAAAGAGCTTCTGCACAACAAAAGAAACTACCATCAGAGTGAACAGACAACCTACAGAATGGGAGAAAATTTTTGCAATCTACCCATCTGACAAAGGCTAATATCCAGAATCTACAAAGAACTTAAACAAATTTACAAGAAAAAATCAAACAACCCCATCAAAAAGTGGGCAAAGGATATGAACAGACACTTCTCAAAAGAAGACATTTATGCAGCCAGCAGACACATGAACAAATGTTCATCATCACTGGCCATCAGAGAAATGCAAATCAAATCCACAATGAGATACCATCTCACAGTTAGAATGGCAATCATTAAAAAGTCAGGATACAACAGGTGCTGGAGAAGATGTGGAGAAATAGGAACACTTTTACACTAGTGGTGGGACTGTAAACTACTTCAACCACTGTAGAAGACAGTGTGGCAATTCCTCAGGGATCTAGAACTAGAGATGCCATTTGACCCAGCCATCCCATTACTGGGTATATGCCCAAAGGATTATAAATCATGCTGCTATAAAGAGACATGCATACGTGTGTTTATTGCGGCACTATTCACAATAGCAAATACTTGGAACCAACCCAAATGTCCATCAGTGATAGACTGGATTAAGAAAATGTGGTACATATACACCATGGATTACTATGCAGCCATAAAAAATGATGAGTTCATATCCTTTGTAGGGACATGCAGGAAGCTGGAAACCATCATTCTGCGCAAACTATCGCAAGGACAGAAAACCAAACATCACACATTCTCACTCATAGGTGGGAAGTGAACAATGAGAACTCTTGGACACAGGGTGGGGAACATCACACATCGGGGCCTGTCATGGGGTCAGGGGAGGGAGGAGGGATAGCATTAAGAGATAAACCTAATGTAAATGATGAGTTAAGGGGTGCAGCACACCAACATGGCACAGGTATACATATGTAACAAACCTGCACGTTGTGCCCATGTACCCTAGAACTTAAAGTATAATAATAAAAAAAATCTTCCCATAAAGAAAATTTCAGGTCCAGTCCAGATGGCTTCACTATTGAATTCTTCCTATTTTTTAACTTGTTATAATTTTAAGCAGGTCTACAGAATCACAGCTCAAGAGATGATTCTACTTAATTTTCTAACATCATTACTTTAGTTCCTTATATTTAGGAAAATAGAGCATTAAAGCAAAATTGTATTGTAAATTAAACATTACTGAACCTAAAAAAAAATAAAACTTTGGAATCATCTTTTTCCTAGTAGGTAGCAATATGCATCTAATAGTCTTCTATAAAAATAATATGGTAATGCAGGTTATTGCTTGAGAAATAACTATGGTGTGGAAAAAGAATTGACTGTAGTGGTAGTAATATGAAAAAACTTTCTGTTTTCTTAAAAATAGTTTTCTATTTTATTTTAGACTTCAGGTAAACTTGTATAAAAAATTTTCTTTATTGAAGCCTCACAATTATGCTAACTCCATAGTTTTTTCACAGAAAAAGGAAAAACCTATATTGACTAGACATGTTTGAGGCTATGTCTTCATTGGCCATAGCAGACCATGTGGGTGCCTGACCCAAAGACAATGAACAATATGCTAGACAGCTACCTATGAGGTCACCTGGGTTGAAAAAGTTTTCTGAAAGTAATCTGTTCAGTTTTAGGGATATTTGGGAAATTTGGAGAGTATTAGGCCACTGGTAGATGATCATAAGGATCATGAGATTATAACAAAGCCAAAGTGTTAGGTGAACTGGAGTTTTAATGAAGGAAAGTTGTGATGTAGAGACAAAATGCAGAGTAAATCTAGATGGTAAAAGAGGAGGAAATAGAAAAGTAACTACAGACCAAGGGAGAACTATGTTATGTTAATGATCAATGGTAATGATTCAATGGTAAAATTCCATTGAATCTGGCTGCCATCGTCTATAGTGCTGTTGTAAATCTGGAATGACCTTTCTCAAGTCCAGGCTCCATGAGCGCAGATTGTATCTCACTTTTTTGCCAGTTCCATTCCTTTCACTACTTGCAGTAACTTGATTGCACCTAAAAGAGCCAGACTGATTCCATATTACAAAGCCCCTATTATGAAGATATCAAAGAATTCTGAAGTAAGGGAAGTTTTCTCTATTATGTTTCTCATGTGAAAATTGTTTGGGTGATTAGAATAAAATTCTCTTTTGTCAGTGTTTGTGAGGCCTAGGCAGAGAATGAGGTGTGATGAGATCTGATATAAAAGTGGATATAACCCTTCGCCATAACATTTTTTCAAATTTTTATCTTCTCCCTGCCAACAAACATATGAAGGAAACTCCCTTGTCTCCTCAACACGGATGATTTAAAATGCTTAAAAGATTGCCTGACATGCCAGAAGTGTTCTCAATGCTTGGAGTTTCAAAATAAAATCATGTTATGTGTGAAATTTTTTTTTTAAATATAAAGAATTATGCAAATATAAAGTAATGTTACTGTTTCTGGATTTACCCCTATCTAGCAGTATGCCTCTAAAACTCTTTACTTTATCTCTCTGGACTTTAGTTGCTTTAAGTTCACTAATTCTTGGCTTTCTTGACCTCCCAGTTTCTGAAAAATGTTTCTTAATTCTCCTATTGCTGTTATAAATTGTCAATTTCTGTGTGTTATTCCATTTAATTTTGCTGTATATGCCTTCAGGTTATGTTGTCAAGCACATGCAAGTTCAGGATTGTTAAATCTCATGAGTGAATGTGTTTATCATTATATAATAACTCTGTATATACCTACCCCTGCTTTTTAACTTAAGGGCTATTTTGTCTAATATGTATATTGTGACACCATTCTTCTTGATTAGTATCTTCTTGGGGTATATTCCTTTCCAATCTCCTTTTCTCTCCTTTGCTTTCAAACTTTCTGTGCCATCATGGTAGATAGTATAGCATAGTAGGCATGAACTCCAGAAAGACTGACTCTGTCGCTTCTAGTTGTGTAACTGGGGATAGCTACTCAACATCTGCTATGGTCTGAATTTTCATGTCTCCCCAAATTCATATGTTAAAACCTAATTGCCAATGAGAAAATATTAAGAAGTGGGGTCTTTAGAAGGTGATTAGGTCATGAGGGTGGAGCCCTTATGAATAGGATTAGTGCTCTTGTAAAAAAAGCCCAAGGGAGCTTGTTTGTCCTTCCTGCTATGCAAAGATGCAGAAAGAAGATGCCTTCTATGAACCAGAAGACAATCCTCACCAGACACTGAAGTGAATCTACTGACACCTTGATCTTGGACTTCCCAACCTCCAGAGTTGTAAGAAATAAATTTCTGTTGTTTATAAGTTACCCACTCTATGATATTTTGTCCTGGCAACCCTTACAGATATGACAATCTCTCTATGCTTCAGTTTCTCTTCTGTAACATAGGAATTATAATAATACTTACTTCCTAGGTTTATTATGAATATTAAATAAGTCAGTATGAGAAAAGCACTTATAGCATTTTCTGTCACATACAAAGTACTAAACAAATGGTAGTTATTTTATTCTTGGTAGTAGAGCATAGTTTTTAAATACAGATTCTAGAGGCAGATTGCCTACATTTAAGTTTCTTACAACCACGTTCTAGCTTTGTAATTTTATGTCTGTCACTTAACCACTCATAGGCTCAGTTTACTTATCTGTAGGATAAGGATAGTAGTAATATCTACCTTAGGAGCTGTTGCAATGATAAATAAATTATTAAATGAATGAAAATGCTTAGAAGACTGCCTGACATACCAGAAGTGTTATCTATTACTGAACTTTAGAATTGCTCTATTTGTTTTGTGGTATGTTTCAAATTATTGCATTATTCCAAGGTCTTGTAGTGGTACTTTTCCTGTTTTGGCTCTGCCAACCTTCATAGTGAATCATACACTGTGTGAATTGTAGTTTTTGATTGTAAACTTATCTTCAGCTGTATTTTTTTAAGGGAGAGTTTCTGTGCCCTAGATTTTGGGAGTATCCAAATTTAGCTATTTCTGTTAGCTTCTTCTAGGCACCCAGAGGTTTTATTGGTCTGCAACTAGCTTGCCCCAGTATCTTTCTGCGACGTTCCACAGTGATACAGGTAGCATAATTCAGATTACAAATACATACATGGGGAAGGTTAGAGATATTATTTCTCATGGCACTTCGTTTTTCTTTTTTGCTTACCAAAACCAATAGGTAAGTCTTACAATTCCTCTTTTTCATAGAACAGAGTTGTTCCAGGATACCTGGCTTATGCAATACATTGTTTCAGCACCCACTTTGAATGAGCCCCATGTCACATGTCTTCAACCTGTTTGAATATTAAGAACAGAGTGTTTGTCAATAGTGATTTATAAACAAATAGCTCCTTCGCCTAACATGGTATCAACTAACATAAAAACAGTTTCTTGTTCATTTCTCAGGTCTGAGGATTTCTTTTTTTTCTCTTTTTAACTCAGTTACATTTAAAAAATTCTTTTAATATGCTTGTATCCAGCAACTGTATCTTTATCATGGGATGATAAAGCAGTTTTCATTAGCTCAGAATATCACGTAGAAAAAAATTGTAAAATGAAAGAGTTTGCCAAAATTAGGATTGGTAAATAGGTTTCATGTTATGTGTTATTCTTGTTCATTTGGTACTGGTCACCTGGAGCATTGGGCTATGTATCATGGGAACCCAAGTTTGGGAATGGGGGAAAGAATGCTGTGATCAATTAGTGGTATCTGCATGGTAGTTTGGGGTGGAGGGCATTACTATGTATGTCTTGCACTTATTCACTATGGGTGAAATGACTTCTAAGTCTTTTACAGCATTAAGATCCTATGATATCGTTGTTTGTAAGTGTATATGCATATGTGTAGGAGTGTGGCTGAGGATGAGGTGAGCTATTGCAGTTAGGGTTGAACTAGTCCTGATAATCTTGAGGGATTGACAATCTTTTACTTTAACTGTGAGAACAGGATATAATGATTTATTGCCACTGCAGTTGCTGATTCTACAGATAAATATCACAAGCATTGAGATTCAAGAGATTTTTATTTTGTTTTATTCATCTCTAGTTTATAAGAAAGTCACAGCAACTGCTAGTTTGTCTTCTTTGTAGTGCACCTTGTAGTCAGCCACAGTTTTTTGATTATTTTCTCTTAGATTGGAAAGTATGGAGGCTATGTGAGAAGAGCTAATCACTATCCCATGAATCAGTCTCAGGACCGGATAGACTTTGGACATTAAGTATGTTGGACTTTTAGTAACATAACATAAATGCCCCTTTTTATCTCCATGATTACATGTATTATTCTTACTCAGATAAGTCATCCTAAATGAGAACCCTTTACCTGATGATATCAATGTTTTAATAAGATTATTTGTGCTTTCCTTAGTGAATACATGTCAAGATTTTTATTCAATGTCCTATTTTTTGAGACATGTGCTCTATGAATTGTTGGAACTAAAATAAACTCAGTTATCTCTGATGTTTAGAATTACGAGACTATAGAAGACATTAAACAATTTATATATTGACCTATTGCTTTGCTCTTGTCTTTTAAAAGATCAATGAAATATTCTTGATTTTTTAAATTAAAATCATTGAGAACACTCTATCTGATTTTACTGGGCAGTGTCTTCATGTTTACAAATGTTGCATAGCTCAGATCTTTTTTTAAACACAAAAAGAAAACAAAATTATCTTTTACTTAGATAATAAAATAATACTGGTTTTCTAAACAAGAACCTACCAACACGTGAAGACATTTCAAAAAACATTAAGATGTGAGCATCCACAAATGCTATAGACAGAATGTGTCCCTACCAAATTCTTGTGTTGAAGCCCTAATCCCAATGTGATGGTATTTGGAGGTGGGGCCTTTGGGAAGTAATTAGGCTTCAAAGAAGTCATGAGGGTGGAGACTCCATGATGGGATTAGTGTCCTTATAAGGAGAAGAAGAGACCGGACCCCTTTCTCTCTTTCTCTTTGCCATGTGAGCACACAGCAGGAAGGTAGCCATCTGCTAATCAGGAAGAGGGTCTTCACCAGACACTGAATCTGCCAGCTTTAGATCTTGGACCTACCAGTCCCCAGAAATATGAAAAATAACTGTTTTTTAAGCTACCTAGTCTATAGTATTTCACTGTTGCAAAACAAACTAAGACAATAAACAAAAAGAAAGGCATTAAAACATATGGTCTATCTCTTGTTCAAGGAATTATACAATTCCTTCAAACATAATCCTCAGGTGAAGCACCAGAACTTGAACCTACATGGCTTTTTACAATTATTTAAAAATAGGCCAGCCTTCTTTGCCCCACTAAAGATATTCTTAAATTCATTAGACTCTCATGGTTTCCTCAAGCACATTTGATACGGATGTACTACTCAGACCACGGTTGCAAATGAATCAGAAGCAACTTCCTGTTTCTCTGTTCACTTCTAAATAATCCTGCACAAAAATGCCAGGAAAAGGCAGGTAGCACAAAGTAACCAAACATAGTGACATCCTGCATTTCCAAGGGAGTAACAAATCAGCTTTTCCCTTTCTTTGGGTTAAGATTTATTATCTGTACACCATCATCATTCATCATATTATAAATACATATTGGACACCTGGAAAAATAGTAGTTGCTATGGCAAACCTCTTCATCTGAAGAGTAATACTTGACTATTACTTAGCTTGATAGAGAAAGAGGAAATAGATGGGTGAGGAAGTTTACATGAATCAAAAAGCATTTTATATTGGGAAATTGTATCTGTCTTTTGTTTAGTCGTGTACTAGCTAGCTTTCAGTTTCATCAGACTCAGATAAAGGTAATGGCGAGCTCATAAAAGTTTAACAACCCTGCTTTGTAGCATTTACCAATTTTTGTGGTACTTCCACTACAGCCAATTTCAAGCTACCCATCTGATACCACTAAATGTGGATTTTGGAACAGATGCACAAAATCAACTCTCATGAACTGGTCAGAGCTGGCTGCAGCACACCACAGGCTAGAACACAACTCTTAGAGAAAAGTGATCTTGTGTAACCTATCAAATGTAATTGTGCAAATTATATTATATGCATAATAAATTTGTTTCATGGTTCTTTTTAAAAATTGGACATTTGAAACCTTAAACTTTTTATCTCAAACAAAGTAGAAATTCCCTAGCAATTCATAGTGAGAGATAAATACTATTATATGGATAAAATTAAATGCATTAATATTCCCCAACCCTATTATTGGTCTTTAATTTCCATATTATATCAAATCTTTAATTAAGACATAAAACAAGTTAAAAAAAGAGAGAATTTCACTTTTTCTTAACTATTTCTGTTTCCATTTTTACCCACAGCAATGCCTAAAAGTCACAGATAATTCACAATCTGAAAAATAAACATTTACAGACTCAATATAAAACAAATCTGCAAAAAGTCTTGAAATAATATTTAAAATAATTCACCTTCTTTGGTAGAAATTAGTATATTTGGTTCCCTTTTTGCATATGTATTTTGTGCAAGGATCTCAAACTCTGTTTTTGAGGGCCTATTATGTGCTAGGTGCTATTCAAGATACTGGTAAACAGAAATGGACAAAACAATTATCTCTAACCTTATGGGCTTATGTTTAGGGGAAAGGGAACAATAAAGAAGACAAGCAAAATACATAATATGATAAATAGGAATTATTGCTTAAGAGATAAAATAGGAGAGGGAAATATTATGAACTTGAGAGTAAACTTTTAGGTGAATTGATAAAGAAATTGCCGCAATAGCAAAGAGGAATCACCCTAGGTCTTGACCTTTGCCTTGTCTTAGTCTATGAAGAACTCTACTGACCAACCCACGTACCCAAAACTAGTTCTGAAAAACAGCAAATTTCTAAAGCCCTTGAATAGGCATTTATTTAGTCTGAGACTACACAAGAAAGAAAACACATCTAATGATGCATTTAAGAGATAGAGTCTGCAAAGGGACGTTGAATAATGAGACAGGAGAGAAGTTTCCTTTGTCTTTGCTGAGAAAGGCCCAGGGAGGAGAAGGTCAGCAGTAACAAAGGAGAGAAGAAAGCATATATTTTTCCTTGGGTCCTAATTTTTTGCAAGTTTAAAAAATAAAAAGGTTACATATGTTCAAGATTTTATGTAAAGATTTTTGGATAATGAATTTAAATTAGTCTTGAAAGTTGGAATATATCACCACTAACGGTGAGGCACGTTATTTATTTTCTGATTAATGAAAAATCCCAAATATTGTGAGTGTAACTATTATAGAGAATCTATAATATGAAGAATATGAGTACATGTAAAATAAAGAAATGGGTGAAAACTTCTTGATGATATTTTGGTGAGATGTAATGTACAACCTCTCCAAACCTACTACTTATATTGAAAAAGTCATTAAATTAAAAGTTATTAAATGTATGAAATTTTACCCAATTCCAACTATGTAGCATACCATGAACACGCAACATACATATGTTTCAATGGCTATGAGTTCTGTCTTTTAGTTTAGAATGCAAGAACTTTGACATTACCTCTGCAGTATGGAAAACGCTGAGATAGGAGGGAGGCGGATATTTGGTCAGATTCAGAACAGAGCAAGGAAATGGATTTGATCTTGGTGATTTAGAGCGTGGGAACTCATGTCAACTTTAGGATATGCACTTGGGTGAATTTTACTAAATAAAGGGAAAATTGGCAAATGAATGTTTCAGAAAGAGTTAAAGCTTGCCTCATATGCTATCTATGGAGCGGGAGAATCCAATTTGATAACATTTGAAAGGGAAAATTGTACAAAAAATTACAAAGAGCTTTTGCTCCCCAAAAAGGGTTGTTTGCCAAAGTGCCTGCTTTCACATTAGATTCCACTTATGATGTTTTCATTATACAATTTACGTTTCTGCTTTTTTTTTTAATTTCCCAAGTTTAACTTAAAAGTATTTCTACAGAATTATTTATATTTTATCTCATTCTCATTATGGTAGTTCCTAAAATAAAATACACGAATACTTTCTGGTTTTGCTGCTTTTTAATGCTGTGGAATCCTGTGGACTGTGTATATAGTAATAGGGAAATTAAAAATTCCATGAGAGGAAAAAAAATAAGACACAAAAAATGGGAAGATATATTGATAATATTTTTTAATTATTAATTTTAGATTTTTATGATAAAACATACCAACTACCATTAAATTTTATGCCCCTCTCTATTGGCTTAAGTATCATCAAGCACATACCTCTTTATAGAAAAGAGAAAAACTGGGATAATCACTAAGATTCCAAATTCTGTCAAACCAAAAGCTTGCTGCAATTTCTCCTTATGACACTAATCTCAGACATTTATTCTCAGTAAAGTAAGTGAAGAAATTAGTAGCCGTCCAATTGGTGAAACTCTTGGGGTAGTTGTATAAAGTTCATTACTGTTCAGACATTTAATAAGCAAATGTCCTCTCACCAACTCCAAATGGCTGCAGTTCCTATTGAATACAATTCTCTTTTCAAGCCATTGATGTGAAATGATTCTATTGACATTAACTTTTGAAGAAAACCTTTAGTTGAAGGGAACTATGTCCAACATTTATCTCTATTGGTGGAATTTTTTCATTTTTTATATTCTTCTTTTATTTTTTATGTGAGAAGGAAAAAACAAAGTCAGATCAAACACATCTATAGAACAAAGCACGAGGGTTCACACTAATGTGCAGGGATGAGAAGACTTTGTCCTAATTTGCTTTCAAAAGCCCTGATGCATTTTCCCATACCCCATACACAGGCATGACAGTGGATACCTCAGCCACTTTTGTACAATGCCTAAGAAATGTGTTTCTCACTTAAATTGCAGTTTCCACACTTTTCTGAACATATCTCTTAAACTTTTTTTTGTCTTCCTTTCCTTTTTTTGAAAAGAAATAGAAGGTAAGTTTAGAAATAAGCATTAGTGGAATAACTTGTTAGATTTGGAGATGGAGCAGTACTTTTCATTCTTCCAGGCATGTATTTGAAAAGAATTTGCACCTAAATTGCCTTCACTGACTCTTTCTATTCCAAGTTAAGTCATGATACCAGTTGAGTAAAGATACCCAGAAAACCCTTCTGGGCATTGCAAGGTTGCTCTTCCCTTTGGCATTTGAAGTCAATGCTGACAACACATCTACTGTCCACTGGTCCTTTAATCAGTGTCCAGCCTATCCGACGAGAATAGCCCCAGGATGGAGCCCCAGACCAGGCCATGGGCAGCACCCTTTTGTCCCTCTCACATGGATGGGACATGATTCCACAGGATTAGCCAACAATTATATGCTCTGAACTGATCAATTCAGTCAATTTACGGTGCAAAGTAAATTGATCCTTCAGAACAAAGGGTTCTGTCAGCAGGGAGCTACCTGAGAAAGCAGCATGCCTGTGTAAACAGTTCTGTCCTTGTCCCAGTGTGGAGTGGCCCTGCGCCATATGGTGCCACTATGAACTTATTAGCTGACGGATTAACTGATCTCTGCATTTGGGATCCCCAGTTTCCAGCTGTGAGAATGATTGATGGGCTAACTACTGCTCCAGTCTTGGAAGTTATTTCCTCCATTTAACAGAGTCAAGAAGACAGAAAATTGCCCCCTTTGTAAATGCTAATCTCACCACTCCTTCGAACACCCAACATAGCAATTTATTCAAGGCAAAGTCTTAAAATTGGTATAGTGCACATCAAATGCATACTAATTAGCAATTTCTTTTGAAGGCTCCATCACTTATTAAGGGTCTCCTTTTCCATATGTTCATCATGCCCCACTTCACCCTTTAATTACAAAACAGCACTTTCAACTAATTGTGAGAAGGTATATTGTGCCTGGAATCTGTATTAAACTCTATACCTTCTGATGCCTAATTTAGGGTCACATCGAAGGCAGACAGATAAGCAGGCAAAAAAAGCTTACAACTGTCATCTGCAATTTTAAGCATATTTGGGTGTTGTTTAGAAAGAACGTTTTATCTAAGATGCCAGCTATGACATTCATCAGTGGGCATTTCCACAAGCCCTGAGTAGAAAGAAGGAGATTGATTCTAGGTTAATAAATGGAATCTTTCCTTCTTCGAGGGAAACCCACATAAACTCGACAGATACATGATAATATTATTTGTAATTTTGTAATTTCTTCACCTATATGTAAAAGGACCACAAAAGTTTAAAAGGTTAACAGTCTGTTATTTAAATACGTATATGATAGTTGCACCATAGAAAGGGGAATTTTGCAAAATACACCTGAATAACACTTAAAATAAATGCCTCTCCTCTTGGGAAATGTTGATGTTTCCTTCATTAAATAAAACCCAGAGCCTTTAAGCCACCTAGATAACTCTAACCTTGATCCCAACTATGTGTCTGTCATTTATCATCCGCACTAGAATGTTTTCTGATAAAGACCTAGTCAGCTCCTTTCTCTGGCCTTCTTTTTCTACAGAATTTTCTAGACAATCTAGTGATACTTCCTTGTTGATGTTGGTTCCCAGAGATAGAACTGGTGGGAATTTATGGTTCAGGTGTATGTAGGCTACCTGGAGACAGACCCAAAGAAATCTTTGGATTTGGGGGTGGAGAAAGGGGAGGTAAGGGATTCGCACTGTAAAAGCAGTTCGTTTTTCACAAATCTTCAGTGAAGCTGACTTCATCAGTTAACAGTACAACCCTGTAAATAAGCCAAGGAGCCAGACCAATCAATCTGTCTTTAAATTAAGACCTCTTTGAGGTAGCCTTCAAAACCATTCCTAAATTCACAGTTAATGTATGGCAGAAATGAGAAAACCATGAATGGCAAAATATGTATAGACTCTGTTTGTTTGTTTTTTTCTAGAAATTAACTGCAACGATTCTTGAGCAGACCCTTGGTTGTTTGCTGTCTTCAGCCAAATGTCTTTGTTGAAACCAAAATTGCATCTTTTTATGGTGGTTATTAAACTTTAATTTCCAAACTCTCTGATTCAGAATCAGTTTCCTTCAGACTGTGGTTTGGTGGATTCTAGTCAAGTTTTATCCAGGGTTTTAATCCTCCTTTTAGCTGTGTGTCTTTGGCCAGATTTTGATCTTTTTGAATCTCAGCTTCCTCATCTGAGATCATGAAGGGAATTATATCTCACCTCAAAGGTTTGGCTTATATCTGGTGTGCTGATAGGTGAGTATGCTAGTTTAGCATGGAACAGAGTTGGAAGCTAAGACTTTCCTTTGCTTCTCCTTCCTTTCATTTACTAACCACTTTGGCAACTTCAGTTTATCAGTTCAGTATCACACTTACCGTTTAGGTTTCTTCTGTAGAGAAAGAACTTGAGTATTTCTCTTCCCTAAAGAGAGCAGAAAGAAACTGTCATTAAAATAGGGGGAAACTAAAAAATATCATATTATCTTCTTTCAAGCAATATAACATATACCAAATATTAACGTAGTATGTGTGTGTGTTTTGGGGGGGGGGTGTCAATCATTTATTTTAAAATCACTTTCTGAAATTTGCTCTTTCTTTCCCTCTCTTTCTTTCTTTCTTTTCTTATCTTTCTTTCTTTCTTTTTTTGAAAGAGTCTCAATCTGTCACTCAGGCTGGAATGCACTGGCGTGATCACAGCTCACTGCAACCTCTGCCACCCAGGTTCAAGAGATTCTTGTGCCTCAGCCTCCCGAGTAGCTGGGATTACAGGTGCACACCATCACACCCAGCTGATTTTTGTATTTTTAGTAGAAATGGGGTTTCACCATGTTGGTCAGGCTAGTCTTGAACCCCTGACCTCAGGTGATCCACCCACCTCAGCCTCCCAAAGTGCTGGGATTACAGGTGTGAGCCACTGCACCTGGCCTGGTTGCTCTTTCTTTAATAAACAGTTGAATTTTCACATTGAAATGTGATGTGTGCAAAGAGAACAATTTATGTGAATACTGGAATGAGAGGATGAACACCATATTTATGAAAAACTGGTGCAAAGGAAAGTTGAGGAAGTCATCTGTATAAACCTGGCAAATAATTGTTACGTAAGAATGATTTTAGCATTTTTTTGTGTGTTTTATGAGTCCAACATTCTTAGCAAGTTTATACTGAATTGAATTGTAGGCAGCCAAATAGAACCCTCCAAATATCCTCAAACACACTAGACAGTCACTTTATTTTGACTTTGAAAATCGGACCATAATAAATGCTTTTATTTATAGAAATCTTCACAATATTTTAATAGTTAGGTTAGATATACTTTGTTGGGATATCAAGATGATAAGCCACAATTTGTTCTTTGAAAGAAAATATGCAAATCTTGTTTCTAATTATTCATGTTAATTAGGAGGTTTACTTGAAAAAAGTGTGTGACAGATAAATGATTCACATTTGGTTGAAGAATAGAGTCTATTACTTTTTCATCAGATTTATCATTTCCTTTACCTTCCTCTACCTCATTCAGGCAATTCTTTTAGACAAATGTTAGCAAGCTTAATTTCCACCTCTGTATCAGATTATTCTAGAATTATCACATGTTTAATAGTGAAAAGGTGCCACAATATTTCAAAAAGTTGTTCCTTATTTGCTGTTTATTTTTTCCCCGTGGGAGAAACTATGAATTACATATCATTCAGGTGAAAGAACCTCTATCTCTAAGTGTCAGGGGAATTTTGCCTTTGAAAAACCTCTCCTTTAATCCCAACCAGTTTTTGGACTCCAAGTGACATGAGGGTAAAGAGCCTCTTTTATACATCTATACATATCTGGTCTTTTAAAAAGAGTAAGTACTCAATGAATGTGGTTGAATGAAAGATATAGTCATGGTCTATGAGAAGCATGGCTATTTGCTATCACATAGGATAAGAGTACCAAAGAACATTTGCAATATATACTGGTCTTGTACAGTATTCTGAGCTTTATTTAATGAGTTTTAAAATTGTGACTTTTAGAGAGCAGAGTCCACCTCCACTCACCTCTCATTCTCTCCAAACATCTACTTCACAAAGATTCAATATAGATGATCACTGATTCTATATGGGCTACTTCACATAATTTTGATCTGATCCTTTTCACCACCCTTATTTGTGTGTATGTGTGCATAAATACCAAGAGTGTGGTGGATGGGTAGGTAAGTAGGTGAGAAATCTCTCCCTCCAAAGATTAACTGAATTTTTTATTTGGGGAATTTTTAGTGAATATGTATCAATTCATTTGATATTATAGAATGCAACAAATGTTTTCAGATTAGTTTGATTTTCATCTTTTGAGTTCTCAAAAGCTACACTTCACATTTCCTGAGAGTTATATTTGGAACCAGAATTTACTCCTTAGTTTCACGTAATTTTTTCAGTTTTTGTACTTTTAAATTTTATAGTTCAAGGATTGTTGCTGAGTGTTGTTTGCCTTCATGAGACTAATAATATTCCCGTGTTTAAAGGGGCATATTTTAAGTGATACATATATTCACAGCATAAAAATGTAGAGTACCTAAGTCAACACCAGAGGATTTTCCAGTTTTAAAAATCTTCACAAGTTTACAAACTAAAGTTTTCTTGAAAGAAGAAAATCACTTTAACTATTACTTTGTACTTCTTAAATCATTCACACAAAGGAAGGCAGGCAATGGCCACAGAACAATCAAGTGATTACCTCATGTGTGTCATCATTTGGATAATACATGAGTATACAACAGTTGACCAACCCTATAGTTCTTTCTCAGCCACAAATGTATAAATTCCTTACAAAGCAAGATCAACAGTACTGTGATAGTGACATTGCTTTCATAATAGAAAATAAATAGTTCTTAAGAATAACCAGATGAGAAATGTGCCTCAAGTACATTACCTATGAAAAAGATTACATAAGCAATGAAACATATATGAGATTCCAGTATTTTCAATTTGGTGGGAATTTTTGAAATTTACTCCTAAACTTTCTAGAAATGAATGCAAAGTTGCCCAAGGAAATGATTAATAATATGAGAATTATATTGGGAGCTATTCCTGTTTTGGAAAATAAATCATAGCTAGCATTTCTTACTGTATTTAGAGGTGTTTTTGTCTTCTTTTTTGAAAGGGGCTTACACTTCCTATCTCCTTTCAAATATTTGTTATGACAGTGTTCCTCATTCAAATGAATAGAGATACTTTTCATTCATTTGGATCAAAACCAGTATTGAAACATTTTTAGACTAACTCTTTTGCACACTTCTTTTAGACTAGAGATTGAGGAAAGAAACATGAAAATTGTACACCTTTATTTTTTATTCATTACTGTCTTGAAAGACTTAAAATGTTCTTTTTTTTTTTTCATAATGGCAGCTGGATGAACAGCTCATATGCCGAGTTAAAATCTGAATCAACATGAAACGACTGAAATTCTAAGCCTAAAAAAATTACTGTTTATAATGGAAACTCAAACATAATAGTCCATGATGGAAATTCAGTCACCATAGTCAGGTGGATGGTGACGCTGCAATAAGGAAATGTAGTTAAGTTGTCTATATCAGGAAGAGAGTTGACTAATCATTCATGGGGAGTCTTATTGCTATCATTTTTTAAAATTTTTTCTTAATTATCCTTAGGTATTTCATTTTCAGCTACAACTTAATGCAGATAAAACCTACTTCTGATTTCTCTTAATTACTAATGCTGCAAAGATGTTGCATCTTTTCCAAGCTCCCTTACAACCAACTTTCAAATCAATTAAGGCATCTCAAAAGCATTTCTAAAATACCAGATGCTCTGTCAGCTGCACAGAACAATGTGTTAATAATTATATTTCTCTTTCTTACAGCAGATCAAAGCCAGAGACGAGGTGACATACACCTAAGATATTCAAACTCCAACTTGAAGGTCAATTGGATCTGCCGACATATGTTGCTGATTTTGTAACATGAAAGCCAGCTAAGAAAAACAGATCAGTGAAATGCATATTCTTCGTATTCTTAATTTCAGCCCTATCCAAATGTTTACAGAATAGTTTGAAGAGATTTGCAGTTTCTTGTTATCAGTCTTATTAAGCCTTGGCAAACCTTTAATAACAAGTCTATCAACAACCCACCAGGGATTTGATTTTAGTCTTAGAGTGCCTGAATTTTTACGCTATTGAACAATTTTTAATTGGAAGCACCAGGACCTTTTCTGATCAGTTGTCCACATTGCCTCATGAATGGGTGGCATTCATGCTCAGCTTGAAAAGGCAATGGCAGCTGGGGAAAAAATAAGGCTTTGTGTAAGCCGAGAAGAGGGCAGGCAGGCAGGCAAACAGCAAGATTCCCCTAGAAGTAGCTTTAGTGTGGGTGTTTTAAGCCACACAGAAAAATCACCACCTTGCACTTGTTTTATGTTTTCATGGTTTAACTTAAAACACTGGCACAAGGAGACAACTACCATTCTAAAGTCAGAGCACCTCGGTTAAACTAGAATTGTGGGTCACATCTATGTCTGTCAACTACATAGCACACTTGGAAGTGCAATTTAGAAAGAGAGAATATGGTAGCAGTTTCCCCACTAGTAAATCCTACACACCCGTGCCAGGTTAATTTTATCATGGTTATTAGATTGTCAAAACCTTCAAGGATTTCCATCTGCTCTTAGAGTAAAATGCCACCTTCTACATTTGTGTTTCAAAGCCCTCTCTAAAATAACCAATCCTACACATCCAGTTCTGCATGAGAGTCAGGGCTCTGAAGCCAGATTATCTGGGTCAAATTCCACCTCCGTCACTTACCAAGTTGTATCACCTTGCACAAGTCACTTAATCTCTGTGTGCCTTTGTCTTCTCCTTGTAAAATGCAGATTAAAATACTGCCTCTATTACACGGTTATGAAGATTAACTAAGTTAATATGTGAATGTTCTTAAACTGGCCTAGCACTTAGTGAGAATAAGCACATATAAATGCTTGAGTAAGGGATGTCCCATTGTACTACAGTGCATTATGTTCCTTCCTTTCTCTCTCTACTTATGGTTTTCTGTCTACTTAAAATTCTTTGCAAGGTTAGAAATGGAAGTAGTCAGAAACCAGAAAGCTAGCTAGAATGAAAATCACTGAAGCAGAAAGACTAGATTGTCGTTCCAGAAGAAGGGTCTGTTCAGAATTCAACCAGAACTTTCCAGCCTCTATACATTTGCTTATTTAGTTCTCCTTTTCTGATATGCCTCTCCTTCTTCTATCTATTCAAAACCTACTCAATGTTTCAAAATCAAGATGGAATTCTCTGTGATGCCTTTCTCAAATGCTTTGGACTTACTCATGTTTTCATGAACTATGTCTCCTATTGATCTGCCATTTTTTGGTCCTTAATTATATACCAATTTGTGTTGCAAATTAATATTTGCTTGCATATTAATATTTGCTTGCATATTAGTCTTATTTCCCCCCAGTAGATGGTTAGCTTATCAAGCACAAGAGCAGAGATTTATCTTATATCTCATGTGGAACTGGGCTTAAAGTGCTCAATAAATTCTATTGAATAGACTTTAATAAATTCAATTAATGTCATTTCCTTCAATGCTGTCTGCAATAGTCACAGTAAGTAAAAATAAGAAGTTTAAGAAAAGATGAATAAAAGGCTGAAAATATCATGAATAAGAAACTGAAGCTCACTACCAAAGCCAAGGTAGATTTTGATGGGCTGAAGCTGAAAAAAAAAATGGTTCTTCCTGTAAAATATTTTACAATTTGTTTCACATATTTAAAATATATTTGAAAGTGAGGAAACTGGACACAAACAATTTCACAATGAGTTAAGTCAGAACTAGTGCTCAAACCTCTATCTTCTGGCACTAATCTGTCTTAACTCATTGTGGGATTCTGTGTGTCCAGTGCACCTATATCTACCACACTGTGGATTACGGTGAAAAAAAAAAAAAAAAAAAAAAAAGGATTATCTAGAGTGGTTAAGTCTCTAGATTTCTTCATCTAGGTGGAGTTAAAAATTTCATTGGCAAGTAGATTGTTCATCAATTTCTGTAAGTAATGGCTATTAAGAAACTCTTTTCCCATCGGAAACTCAGCATTTTAGACATGTGGTAGGCTCTTAGTCCTTGTTAAACAACAGTGATGTTATTTCTTCAATTTTGATACTTGGTGTGTACTCTTATTTCCTGGCTCTTCATAGTTTATGCCAATTATGCCACATTTTTATTAACTTTATCCAAATTTTATTTGTTGTCCAATATTTGTTTGACTAACTTGCCAATTTCTCAGTGCATATTTATTCAAGAGGAACTGAAGTATTGTCAATATAGTTTTGATACCAGCAAGGTTATATAATAAAAACTAACCTTTGGTGACTATATTTGTATATTTAATATTAAGTATAGATCACATGCGGCTGCTTGACTTCTGATGCAACCCTATGTGTTTTGAAATAGATCTGAGGCTCCTTATAGGAATAGACAATGGTCTCTTCAGTTGAATTTTTGCTGACTTTTCTCTTTTAATTTTCCTGACTCTACCCTACCTAGGTTCTCCTCTTGTGTCTTCCTTCACTCCTTTAATAAATCTTAGTACTCAGTCCTCCACTATATTTTCTATATAATGCCTTAGATTTCATCTCAGTCACTGTAGTGCTTTCACTATTTCTGCATAGATGGTGCTATAATATCTACTTTAGCCTTCAAAATTCTAACCATCTCTTCTCTAAAAGCCTACTAGACATTTCTTCTTGGGCAACCTACCTATACCTCAAGTTGGATGTATTTTTAACTGAATTCATCATGTCTCTGAAATTGTCTCTGTTTCTTAATTTTCTTAACACTATTCCTCCTGTTCATTAGGAACTTCAGAGTCTCCTTTGACTCCTCTCCTTTCCTGACTGCATATCCATTTGGTCCTATAGTATTGTCCGTTTGATCATCTTGATATCTGCAAAGTCCATTTTTCCTTCTGGCACTTCCTTTCCCTTCTCTTCAACTGGACTGGCACTGTAGTTCAATGCCCAGAAATACACATAATAATTACTTGTTGGAGAAATGTCTGTTGAAATCTTTTGCCTGTTTTAAAATAAGTTTGTCTTCTTATTATTGAATTTTAAAGACCTTTAAAAACATGTTCTGGGTACAAATCCATCATCAGATATATTATTTGTAAATATCTTCTCCCATTCTGTAGGATTATGTTCTCATTTTTTTGATGGTATCTTTTGCATCACAAAGATTTTAATGTTGATGTAACTCCATTTATCTATTTTTTTCTTTTGTTGCTTGTGCTTTTGGTGTTGTATCTAAGAAATCATTACCTAACACAAAGTCATAAGGATTTACACCTATGTTTTCTCATATTTTAGCTATAACATTTAGGTCTTTGATCCACTTTGGGTTAATTTTTGTGTATAGTGGGAAGTAGGAAAGAAAGTCATTCTTTTGCTGGTAAATATCCAGTTATCTCATCACAATTTGTTAAAAAGACTATTTTTTTCCTCATTGGATTTTCGTGGCACCCTTGTCAAAAATCAGCTGGCCATAAATGTAAGAGTTTGTTTTTGGACTCCAAATTCTATTCCATTGATTTGTGTGTTTATCCTTATGTCATTTTCACAGTGTCTTGATTACTATAGTTTTGAAAGTTTTGAAATCAGAAAATGTTACTCCTCCAATTGTGTTCTCTTTTTTTCAAGTTTTTTTTTCCATCTATTCTGGGTCACTTGAGTTCCATATAATTTTGAGATTAGTTTGTCAATTTCTGCAAAAAAAAAAAGCTGTATCTCAATAATGGTTGCATAATCTACTGATCAATTTGGACAGTACTAATATCTTAGAAATATTAGGTTTTGATCATAAAACATCTTTCTAGTTATAAGAATGACTAATTTGTTTCAACAATGTTTTGTAGCCTTCAGTGTATTAGTTCTTAACTTATTTTGTTATGTGTATACCTACATTAGTTTTTGATGCTATTATAACTGGAATTGTTTTTTTTTTTTTGAGACGGAGTCTCACTCTGTCACCCAGGCTGGAGTGCAGTGGTGCGATCTCGGCTCACTGCAAGCTCTGCCTCCCGGGTTCACACCATTCTCCTGCCTCAGCCTCCCGAGTAGCTGGGACTACAGGTGCCCGCCACCACGCCTGGCTAATTTTTTTGTATTTTTAGTAGAGATGGGGTTTCACCATGTTAGCCAGGATGGTCTCGATCTCCTGACCTCGTGATCCACCCACCTCGGCCTCCCAAAGTGCTGGGATTACAGGCATGAGCCACCGCACCCAGCCTGGAATTGTTTTCTTAATTTCATTCTTAAAATGTTTACTGAAAGTGTGTAGAAATACAATTGATTTTTATATATTGCTCTTATAGCCTGCCATCATGCTTAACTCATTTTTTTAGTTCTAATAGGGGATGTGTGTGTGTGTGTGTGTGTGTGTGTATGTGTTTGTGTGCTCCCAAAGATTTTCTACATACAAGACCATTTCATCTGAAAATGAAGATAGTATTTTTTTTCCTTCTAATCTGGAAGCCCTGTACTTCTTTTCTTGTATAATTGCCATGGCCAGAACCTCTAGTACAATATTAAATATAGACTGGATAAAGAAAATGTGGCACATATGCACCATGGAATATTATGCAGCCATAAAAAGGATGAATTCATGTCCTTTGCAGGAACATAGATGAAGCTGGAAACCATCATTCTCAGCAAACTAACACAGGAACAGAAAACCAAACACTGCATGTTCTCACTCATAAGTGGGAGTTGAACAATGAGAACACATGGACTCAGGGAGGGGAACATCGCACACTGGGGCCAGTGAAGCCATCTGGCCCTAGTCTTTTCTTTGTGAGAAGATTTTTAATGACTGATTTAATCTCTCTATTGTTATAGACCTGGTTTATAGACCTGGTTAGAATTTCTGTTTCTTCTTGAGTTTCAGTATTTTGTGTCTTTCTAGAAATTAGTTCATTTTCATTTAATTACCTAATTTGTTGGCATGAAATTGTTCATAGTATTTCTTTATAATACTTTTTGTTTCTGTACGTTCTATAGTGATGCCCCCTTTTTCATTTCTGATTTTAGTAATTTCAACCTGCTCTCTTTTTTTCTTAATCAATTTAGCTAAAGATCTATCGACTTTATTGATCTTTTCAAAATATCAGCTTTTGGTTTGTTGATTTTCTAAACTTTTTAAAAATACTCTGTCTCACTTAGTTCCATGCCGGTGTTTAAAATTTTCTTCTTTTTCCTTGATTTGGGTTCAATAAGCTCTCTTTTTTCTAGTTTCTTACTGTGAAAAATTAGGTTATTGATTTGAGATATTTCTTCTTTTTAAATATAGGTGTTTGCAGCTTAAATTTTTCTCTGAGCACTGCCTTAGTTATATTTCATAGTGTTGGTAGGGTGTGTTTTCATTTTCATTCATTGAAAGTATTTTTAAATTTCCCTTCTGGTCTCTTCTTTGTTCTATTGTTTATTTAACAGTATAATGTTTAATTTTCACATATTTATTATTTTTCCAAAATTCTTCTGTTATTGGTTTCTAATTCCATTGCATTCTAATTCCATTGCATTCTAATTCCATTCCAACTACTTTACATGATTTCATTGCTTTTAAATTTACCGAACTTGTTTTAAGGCCTAACATATGGTCTACCCTAGAAAATATTTTATATGCCCTTGAGAAGAATGTGCATTCTGCTACTGTTGGGTAGAATGTTCTATAAATGTTTGTTAGTCTATTTGGTTTATAATGTTTTTCAAGCCTTCTAGTTTTTTGTTGATCTTCTGTCCAGTTGTTCTCATCCTTATTGAAAGTGGGTTATTGATTTCTCCCACATTATTAGTCTTGATTTGTCAATTTTTTTCTTAAATTCTTTAGTTGTTTCATGTATTTGGGGGTTCTGTAGTTAGGTGCATATGTGTTTATAATCGTTATAACTTTCTGATGAGTTGACTACAAAATCTCTAGTAATTTTTTTTGTTTTAAGTCTTTTTGTCTGATATTACTATCACTATTTAAACTAGTTTATAGTTATCATTTGCATGGTATATCGTTTTTTCATAAGTTTACTTTTAATATATTTGTATTATTAAATATAAAGTGTTTCAGTGTATGGCTTAGGGAATGTTTTCACGTCTTCCCCAGGTTTTGCTCTGATTGCTCTTCAGTGGGTGCAGCCCAGCACATGTACCCAGACTTCACTGTGATCTTAGGAGGACTCGTTTTGGTTGTCTCTTTCTTTGGTTGTTTCTATTCAATTTCTCTATCACCTTGCTTGCTTGTATCAGAGATACCTATCTTACAATTGTTCCCCACCAATATTACCACTGTTTTCAACAACATTCATAAGTGTAGAATTATTCACTCTGTTCCAAATAAATTTAGAACCCTATGGAAGAAGTTCAGTGCTCTTAACGATTATGGCTTACCTTTACCCCTAGGCAGAACTCCTGTACCACTACCACTGCACTGGAGCTGGGAGCAGGAACCCAGAATGATACCACATTGTATAAGTGGGCAGTGGACAGGAGAGTGGCCATTGGGAATAGAGCTTCCCGTCTAGCAGTTGGAGCTGAGTGGGAGAAGAAAGACCAGTCTTCTCTGCCATATCTTCCAGGAATAGAGCTCCTGCAATGTGGGGTTGGGAGTATAAGAAATGGTAGCCTGCATCTCCTTGGGTTAACTTATAGCCTCAGGCTGAGAGCTTAGAGGAGAGGAAATGACTGTCTTCTTGCCTGCATACGCCCCATCTTCCAATTAGTCAGAAATTATGACCTCTTGGTGGCACCAGTGTTTGCCATTGTATGGCCCATTCCATGAAAACTTGGTTGCTTAGAAACCACCATGGCATGGTGTATACCTGTGTAACAAACCTGCACGTTCTGCACTTGTATCCTAGAACTTAAAGTATAATTGAAAAAAAAAAAAAAGAAAACTTGGTTGCTTAGATGTGAGGGCGGGAAGATTGACAATTAAATGTTACCAAACAGAGCAATGACAGGACAGAAAAAGCTATGGTCAGAATGTGGGAATGCTGTCATCTAAAACTATAAAGATATCTCTCTTTCTGGTGTTGACAAGGTCCCAGGGATCAATGTGGAGGAAAGTTAATGAGATGAGGTGGAGTTGAAGAACCTTGGAAATGAGGTCAAGGTTTGGAATTTGATAAATGCATCACTTACCATGGGGAATGCTCTACATGAGTATGTTCGCGGAAAACCCTGCTTTACATAGATTATATCTGTTAGAAAGTACAACACACCTATGAAGAAAGTACTTTTATTCCAATTTTTAGAAGAAAAACTAGAATCTTAGAAAGTTTGGAGAACTTGCATAAAGTCTTAATTGCTAGCAGTAATAACAACAAATATTTTAGAGCAATTTACTATATACCAAGCATTCTTCTAAGAGATTTACATTCTAAGTCTTAAGTGCTCAAAGTTATTTATTGTTACCATTACCATGTTAGAGAGAAGGCACAGAGAGTTTCAATAACTTGCCTGAGGTCACATGGCTACTTAGTGGCAAGAAACAGGGCATAGAGCAAGTGTCAAAATTAGGCCATGAATCAAAATTCGTGTTATGCCAAACCCATGTTTTAGCCACTCAGAAATAGCATCTATTTATGACTTTAAAGGTGCATTTTACTCAAGAGACTCTTGGAAAAAATATCTTCCAAGAATATTAATAAAGATTTTAATCAGTACAAGATTAAAATTGAGGCATAACGAAATAGATGAAATGAAACTAAAATTCCATTTATAAAAATATAGAAGACAAAAAAGAACATTTGAGCCTAATAGAGGAAGAAGAAATTAAAAAAAAGAAATATGGAGGAAAATGAGACAAATAACAGAAATTATTGGAGGGAGCTCTTTGACACTTTCTTTCTACTTGTGAAGCATAAACAGATTTATCCTAATGAATTAAAGGTGAAGTTTTAGCTCCCCATAAGCATGGTAGCATTTTTCTTAGGAGTGCAGCTGAAGAACAAGAATTTTATAAGAAAGAATTTACAACTGTGTGTAGTTACTTCCATCACTATAAACTTGAACCCCTAGGAAGGAGTAGGGCTGTCAGCCTCTTTGACAATCAGCCTCCATTCTTTTCCACCAGTCCACAGGGATCCTCCTGTGACAACTTCATCAGCTGGAAATCAGCCTCCATCTTCCTTTCTCCTCAATAATTACTACCTTCTCTTTCACAACTATGTACTAAGATCTGCCAAAGGAACATAAGTAAACCAAGTGCAGGCTATCTCTTGACTCACTAGTTATGTTTAAGTTTATTAAAGGAGCACAAGGAAATGACAATATCTAAGTGTTTCTAAATGAGTCTGGACTTCCTGCTGTGACAGTAACCACAAATTTATACAGAAAATTAACAGAAAATGGGAACCCAAATATTGAAGAAGTGTCGCAAGCACAGACTTTTCCTTCAAACTTAGGAAATCAATATGGTTTAAAGAAAATAAAACCCTGCATGGCTAAGGATGAGTTTCAGAGGTTTCTCTACCACGAGTCATTTGACTTCCTTGAACCTCAGTGTTCTTGTCAACGTAGATAATAACCACCTTTAGAAAGTTAGTACAATAGGCTGGGTGCGGTGGCTCACGCCTGTAATCCTAGCACTTTGGGAGGCCGAGGTAGGTGGCTCACGAGGTCAGGAGTTCAAGACCAGCCTGGCCAAGATGCCGAAACCCTATTTCTACTAAAAATACAAAAAATTAGCCAGGCGTGGTGGCACGCGCCTGTAATCCCAGCTACTCCGGAGTCTGAGGCAGAGAATTGCTTAAAACCTGGAGGGGCGGAGGTTGCAGTGAGCCAAGATGGCACCACTGCACTCCAGCCTGAGCGACACAGTGAGCCTCCGTCTCAAAAAAAAAAAAAAAAAAAAAAAAACAGAAAGTTGGTACAATAATGAAAAGAGAGAATACATATGTATAGGCTGTGGCCTATTATAGCAAACTATCTCATTATACTCTCTGCTTCTTTATTTGGAAAACAGATATCTTTAGAGCTGGACTTTGACATTGTATTTGCTAGATACTCTGTGCTAAGATCAGTACAAACAGTTCAAGTTAATGCAGCATACTTAGCTTTTGACAAACACATTATTTTATATTTGATTCCCAGCAGATCAAATGAATATTATATTTATTACAATATGAAGTTGAAAAAGTTTCTTACCAGTATCAGCTGAAAGATGTTCAAAGTGCATAATGTATGCATATTACTTTGCTTTTCTTCTGCAGAGGTCTGTTTTATGAATCAAAATGACTAGTGCATAGCTGCAACATATAATCAAAGTTACTGTAAAGGCCACAAGTAAATGAGAACATAATTGTTTAAATATGTGGCTTTGTTAGTAATATACTTGATTATTTTATGACTGATTAGTGTTGTTTTAATTGTGGGGAGGGGAGTGTTGGAGGAGAATAGGAAGATCTTTATCTCCTTTATGATATACCTGACTTGGACTTTCAACCAAAACTCTAGTTGGTGGAATATTGGCTTTCTTAAGCTCTTCTGATTAACTTTAACTTAATTACATAAAAGTGATAAAATGGCCTGCTACATCTACCCTGTGTGCTGAATTCAGCCTGGAGATGTTTTCTTTGGGCAGTACCAGATTTTAAAGATTGGAAAATGGCTGTAATTTTTGGACAGTTGCACACTATCCTCTATCCTAAGTCCCCATCTCTCCACACTCTGTCTTACACCCAGCTGGCTTCATTTATTTATGTAAATTGCCTGGTCCTAGTGGGCATTGGAGTCTGTGGTTTCTGACTCAAGGCAAGGAGGAAATAAGCAAATAACTCAGGTATTTATTTTTGCATGACCCTGTCATTATGGAGTGGAAAGGGAGTTTCATTTTTATTATGAATACACACTGTGAATGCTGATACTGCATTTGTGGCTTTGAACAAAGTTCTGCCACTAAAATAATCTAAAAGGGGACTAGTTCTTACAACAATTTCTTCAAGTGCTTTGTTAAATAAGCAGTTAAAAGCAGGCTAAAGGGCCACTGGATATTGAATGAGAGAGAGAGAATTTCTGTCACCCTGACTGAAGGAGGAAAATAAGGCCACCCTGGCAGGTGGAGACTTTTTATTTGCTGCCAGTGTGATTGCCCGCAAAGCTCCTGTGATTTGGTGCTTGCTACAGCACATCTCCCTATTTGCACATGCATGGAAACACTTTTTGTTGAAGCTACTTGACAACACTTAGTGTTTATTGTTTACTTGTCATTCTAAGAAACCACACACAGACTGTTCAGGTTACACCTAATGACAGTTTTTATTCATTTTACAGTTTAATGTTTCTTTTTATTTAGCTTTTGTTATGGTTTAACAACTCCTTTCATTTAGTGGAATTGTAGACAAGTTTGAAATGTGAGTGTACCCATAAGACAAACACACATCATTACCTTTTCGTCTCCTGGTGTGCAGCCCTTTGTGAAATCTGCCAAGGAACAGTAGATGCTGATGTTTGGGTAATGGAGAAAGATGGCTTCAGAATGCCCAAGGATTTCATGGATATTTCTTTGAGGAGGCTTCTCCTGGAGATATGGGAGCCATGACATAGAGGAATTTAGGTGGTCTGCAAAGTTATAGGGCTATAATGAGATCTTTAGCAAGAGTATTTCTAAGAATATTTTTAAGTGCCTGGGGAAAGCAAGCACTTAACTCCCTTTCCTCCCTATTCCTTTGGCCAGGAAAATTATGCCGATTTCTAATCAGAAAGCAATCACCCATAGAAATTCTGAGTATACACTGTGCATTCTATCCAAACTTCAAATTAACTAAAATTGAGAGAAAAAGGAATAAATGCTTTACATGGAATTTGTTATTAATTTGCATGACAAATAATTAAAAATATTAACCATATTTGGTTTACTTCTGCCTCAGTATCACAAGATGAACAGCAAAATAAGGGAGGTTTTGTGTGCTTGCCCCCAAGTTTTAAGTTTTAAATATGGAGGAAAATATGGATATAAGTTTTAAATCCCATGCTAATCTCCATTAAGCTATAGGATGAAAATGGATGTGAGCCAGGTTGCCACACATGTTGTATCCAAAAGGAGATCATGGTACCCAAAGAAGAAAATAAAAATACACCTCAGGGGCAATCTGACACCGAAGTAGAATGAAAGAAATATTGACACTGGGAGTTGAAAATTGTGGTTGTTGGACTGCGGAAATTTGAGATAGAATGATAACATTTTGCCGAGAGAGTTAGCAGTAAAAAGCAGCAGGAGTTTGGGAAAATAACTAGGGCTTCCATAACTACTGGTACAAGTAGCAGCTCAGAGGAATGTCTCTAGGAAGGGGAAAGCTGCCGAAGAAATTGAAGCATAGGTCCATTAGGAGCTTTGCAAAGTCAGGGAGAACATAAGGCAGAGAAGCCCTAAGGTCACAGAGCCATCCTCGGTTCATAAGTGGCACCAGGAGATTTCATCAAAAGCAAATTGAAACTACAGTCTGGTTAAAAATGAATATTGCCAGCTATTAGTTAATAGGGAATATTAGCTTTTTCATGTATTGCTAATTTGGGTGCACCAGGAAAACAGACTTGCCACACATCATAAGTCTTTAAGGAGTTTTGTCGGTTTTTCAGTTTTAGTTACCTGTTTTCATTTTTCTTCCTATTTTTAACTAACTCTCAGGTCACTTTGACTTGCTCTGTTTGACTGTTTTTATAATTTTTTAAAAATACAAATTGGTTTCAAATGAATATTTTCAAAGATGAGCTTATGTTCTTAAACTATTTCATTCTTGTGGGTGATCTTATCACTTTAAATATTATTTCTAATATGGCCAATAAGGCTTCTATCATAGCATAAGTAAATCCCAATGGTGAATGCTACATGATGAGGGTGGCCAGTGAAAGAGCAACTTATGAGGAAAGAACAAGGGTGAGTCAAAGAAAATATGGCTTTTGTGGATCATGAAGGTGGTGGTAAGAGATGTCTAATAGGGGATTCTGAAGAACTCATGGGTATGCCTAATATATATATATACATATGCATGGCCCATAGAGTGGGAAGCCAGAATACTGCATTACTAAGCACCAGCCAAATAAGAGTCATTCCATTCAACTCCTTGACCTTTTTCCTCCTAATACCTGTGACCCAGATGAGACAATGAGAACATCTAATGAGATGGGGAGAAGGTAAGAGAAGAAGGCAGGTGGCTTGCCAGTTTCTAGGTTAAAGAGAAGGAAAAGTCTTCCTTTTGAATGAAGACAGAAGAGATTGCTTAATATGTTGAACTTTTGAGACTTTACATTTCTGAAGGAAGACTATGTTTTATGACTTAAAATGGTTATAGGATTTTCTATTACCTGAGTGTGAGCAGAGGAATCAGAAATCCTGCTGGAGTTATCATACAATGGCATGGGGGAAATTTTTCACATGCTAAATAATATGTAAAGGGACTTTAGGAAACAACATAAAATTACGTTTAATCACATCCTATGTGTGTTTAACATATTAGTTACAAAAGTAATTAAAAGAAAAAAACCTTCCTCAAACCGGTGAAACACAGGAAATCTATTGGGTTATGTAACTGAACCATCTGGAGGTCAGGTTGGCATCAGGTAAGGCTTGAGTATTCAACCCTTTTGTTGGCTCCTGTGTGGCTCTAAGACCATTGTCAACAGCTCCCAAAGCTGCATCCTTTCTGTGTTTTGTCTAGCTGGAAAAAGAATTTATTTGTCCTAACATATTCAGCAAAAGTCCTGAGATTCAAACTACTTCTGTGGCCAGGAGTGTAGACAAGTTGATTGTTTAGCTTGGGTCACAGGCCAGAGGGTAAGATCATCTTCCCTGGAACCTCACAGGCCCTAAATGGAAATCATTGCATTGGCAAGGGAGACATGAATAATGAATCCCAACAGACAATTGAAGATACCTGTAAAAACTTAATCTTTA
Organism: Nomascus leucogenys; assembly: GCF_006542625.1. Classification (NCBI taxonomy): domain Eukaryota; kingdom Metazoa; phylum Chordata; class Mammalia; order Primates; family Hylobatidae; genus Nomascus; species Nomascus leucogenys. The sequence continues at coordinate 96,529,916 of NC_044382.1, read as the reverse complement.
TAGGAACCTTGTGAATTAGGTAATATTTCCCCATTTTTCAGATGAGAAAATTTTCCCAAAGGCAAATATTTTGTAAGTAGTGATTTTAGAATAAATTCAGGTCATTCTAACTTTGAACCACAAAGTCACTCTATTTTACCACATTGCCTATGTAGCATAAATTAAACACATACAAGGCTATCTAATCTATATCAGGAAAGGGTTTTATAATTTTTCTTCCATAAATTTCAGACTATAAAATAATGAGAAGCTTAAGAGTCTTGAAATGACAAATAAATACTTCTAGAAACTGAAAGTCCTATAAACCATAAGTAAGAAGAATTTTACTTAAATATTGAAAATTTTAGCAAAGTTCTTTTATTCTTGCTTATAGAAAACTCTAAAGAAATATATGTACCTTAAGAGCAAAGCTCCTGTTGATTTTAGAATTGTCTAGTTATCTCAGATGCCACATAAAACATTTGTGCTTTAAAAAAAATGTAGTTTGGACTTTGTATAGCAAGGTATAAAGCTTACGAAGTGAAAGAAAAGAGAAGATCCTAACTGTAAAATGAGTGGAGAATTCAAGAGCTGTTAGCATTATGAATGGGAGCTATTATCTGAAAAAATATTGCTGCAGGAGGTTTAGACTGGGACATTAAAACAAATCGTTGTCCTGGGCATTGAAGTTAAATAAGGGGGCATGATAATGAAGTTTCATTGTCTTGAATCTGTGGGAAATAGATATTTCAGGTCTATGAGCTCACAAGCATTTAATGCTGTAGGACGGTACCTTGATGAGACTCCTTTGGGAAAAAGGTAACTGAGCAAATTATGTTCATGGTACATTGGCATATCTTATAACCCACTTCTTATTTTAGAAATGCTTAATATTATTAATTTACCTAAATGCCATGGGAGACAGATGCTCAGAGATTTGCTAATTGCCCAAAGAGTTATATTCTAAAACTGGAAACCCCAGGTGGTCCCACCTCAATTCTGAATGGCAAGAAAGGAGTCTTGCTGCTGTTCTCTTCCATTATCCAGCAGAGCTGAGAAAAGCTGAAATGCTTGGTCACTTTTTTTTTCCAGCCAGCTCTCGCCTTGCTTCTTCAGGAATCATGCCGTACAAGATTCAAATTGAGTGGCTGAACAAAGACAGCAGGGGTTTTAGAAAAATCAAGATTGATTCTTTTATATTTAACAACCTTCTTACAGCTAAGTCTCTAAATTGACACTTAAGCGGGGGCGGGGGAGCCTATAAGAAACAGAATATAAATATAAATATAAAATAAGCCATGAGTAAAATAGGCTTATTTTAATCAAATTTCTTTCAAGAGGAGCCCCATTTTTTACTTCTTTGACTCCCCTCTCTTCTCATTAGGAAAGAAAACAAGTCATGACTTTAGTATTGTGATATCTATCTGTCCACCTTACAAACGTTTTACAAATTCTGTAAACTTAAATCTGGGAAACTGAGGAAGTAATCAGTTTAAATTCTGTGGAAAATATAGGTTTTATTCTGCAAGTTGGAATCATCCTGAAATGTTGAAGTCTTAGGGAACTCAACATCTTTAGGGCCTTTAAAACTAATATCCTTTTAGGGACACAGACATATTTACTGAAATACATAACACAGAAAATAAAGTTCTTTCCCTTGCTTTACACCCTGGAGTGTGATAAATTTTGTGGGTTGTGGAATAAGCCAGGCCCCTGGTTTCTTAGAGGATTTAGTTCAGTACCAGATATCATTGGAATTTTAGTAGCAGCTTTTTGGCCTTTAGAATGACCATTTGTTTTGCAAAGCACATGATGTAAACTCTGAAATGTTATTAATATCTTTAACCATTTCCTATAATTATTTCAACAACGTAAAGGAAAATTCTTGTTTTAAAAGATCACTTTTCTGGTGAGGGATAATTTATAGCCAATGTATAACTCAACAGGAAGTCAAGAGAGCAATCACCAAGAGGAATGAGATAGGCAAGTTTCCCCAAACTAACACATAAAAGGATTTCTTGGGAGCTAAACTCAGCAGTAAAAGAATACGTGCAGGATTAGTCATACTGGATTTACAGGCTTCAGCCCTACCATTCTTTCTTCTTAGAAGAAACGCCTAGTGTTCTATAGAAAAATAGGAAAGCCTCAGAATATATCTCAGGATATATTCCACCAGTTGCTTCCTTAAAGAAAGAGGATTGTTTGAAAAAATTTTGGGTGGGGACATGGTGGTATAGGAAAACAGAAAAAAATATGTAGTGAATCATAAAGGCTCCATCACTGGTTAACATTTAATTTTTATGGCTATGAATATTAGGGCAATGATCAAGTCCTCAATCATTTTTAGATACAGGAATTATCACTGTGTTTCTGTTCCATAATTTTAGAAAATATTTCGATAGGAAATGTCTCCATTTGCATCATCTTCTGTAACCTATAAAACGTAGAGCTCTAGAATGTAGACTCTTCATTTATTTTTAGAGGCAATGCTAGCTTGAGCAGAACTAGGAACTGAGCTGGCTTGGAGCTACTTTGAGTCCATCTTCTTTCCAGCTCAGAGGTCATCACAATGTCCACCAGATTCCATACTGGCCCTGGGAAGAGCATCGCAGAAGCTATCAGCGGAGAGGCTGGGTCCTACTCTCACCTTCATAGGTAATTCAAAATAAAAGTTTAGTTTTTAAAACGACACTGCTTAAACTGATATGGAAATGAATATAGTTTTCTTCCAGTTGTTTTTTAGTTTTCAAAATTCCGGATAAGTTCATTAAAAAGGTACCTGCTTTTCTTTTTGGTTTTGTTCCGCCAATCCTGTGCTTGGCTAAGAACCTAAACCTGTGAGGAGTCTGCTTGTTGGGCAATCCAGCACTGGTTATGCAGCAGCAGCTTCTATTGCATTTTCCTTTGATCTTCTAAATCCCAAACCCATTTTAAAAAAATAACCAGAGCTCATGTATGCTTTACAAAAACCTGTTTGTCTTCACTTTACTACTCAGTTGAGTTTCTAAAGCAAATATATTTCTCAACTGCATTTTAATTTTTCTGATCATTTCTGTTTTTATTGGCTAATGCACAAATTCATGCTTACTAAAAATCACTGCCTTCCTAATGCTATTGAGTAAAGAGGATTTCATAACATCTCTGATTTTACATGGATCAAACAACGAATTTGAAATTCATCACTGTCTAAAAATCTTTACCACTTAGACTCCCCTTACTCTAACATCATTCTTTCTATCATACTATCAAATATTTCACCATTCCTTCTTTGCTCCAAGGGCACTAGGTGGAGCTAAATGTGTCCTCTACTGCCTTACTTTAGTTATTTGCCGTGATTTTACTGTGTTAATTCTCACTGCATGTTGAATATGCTCACTCTTCAAAATGGTCTGAGATATCAAGAATTTGCTCTCAACAACATCTGCAGTTATTTTGATTTACTTAGGACATTAATCCTCATGTTTTCTTCAATACCAAGTATGTAGAATTTTTTAGTTGGAGTTTTTTTAAGCCACATAATTGTTTGAACTTTTTGCTTTATTTGCCCTGCTCATATCTTTGAAGAGATGTCAAAGTAGAGAGAATTGTAGATACAACCAGTCCTCAGCAAAGACAAGAAAGTCTGATGCCAATTCACAGTACAAAGTTCTAAAGCTGATGGAGGTGCTGGAGAATGGGTGTACTTTAATAACCAAAAGCCCCTAGGAATGAGTCTGGTGAGTGATATAAGAGGAAAACAAGGAAATTCACTGAAGTCAAAATTCCAAATTTGAGAATCTCGAAACTAAGAAAAGTTGTAGGAACTTTTTCAAGTCCCATGAGACTCATGTTTTCAAAAGCAAAAGAGACTTCCAGGAATGTTTCATAGAATTTCTGACTTTTGAAAATGAGAATATAATTAATTTTAGACCAATTATAATTCAAAGGTTCTTTTGAAGAGGTTTGAGAGATTCAGATAGGAAATTAATTTATAAATTCCACTCCCAAATGGTACCACCATCACTATTCCCTCCCTGGTGTTATGGATTATGGGACACATGAAAATCAAGGGCTGACAGCCACAGTGTTGCCAGAGACACAAGGACTGATATACAGAAAATACATGCAGGAAGAACTGGTGGTTTCAGTGTCTGCCACCACTAGAGATTTATTTCTCTGAGACATGAAGGTTTTTCTTTAAATCATAGAATCTTAGGAGTGAAGGGAACCACAGAAATGAGGCCAATACCGCCATTTTATATATTAATAAATGAGGTATAGACCAGTTAATTTGTTCAAAGTAACAGTTAGTGTGCTATTTCACTTGGACTGGAAATGAAGTCTCTTATAACCCACTACTATTAGTTATGACTGAAATCTAACAAAAAGGAAATTTTTTGAAAGAATGCTGGGTGTCTTAGCCAGGGTTTCCTGGAAAGTAGAGGCTGACATAAAGGATTCTTCATAGGGTATCTGAGAATGTGATGCCAGGGAACAGTAGTACAGGACAGGGGGAATAAAACAAGGAAGGAGAAAAACCCAATCAAGGGAGATTTATAAAGCTGGCCATCCTAACTTGCACCAGAGAATTGGATGACTGCTATTCAACCTCTCTGAGACCTCTGGGAACACTTATAAAATACATCTTGAGGTCAAAAGGAGAAAGTCTTCATCCAGTAGCTCCCATGGGTCAGCAGTGGCTCAATTAGCATTAAATCCCTTATACTTCCATAATCTACATACAAAACTGTGGAACAGATTCCCACACTGTAACATCTGAGACACTTCCAGGTGGTAAGCAGTAAGTACAGAGCTTGGGACTTTGGTGACATACCATATAAATGTACCCTAAGTAAGTTGATGCATGCTTGCACAAAATTAATGGCCACAGCATGGCTGGTCAAGGAAGTTGGGTCAGGAGGATTCTGCAGGACAGAACATAAAAGATGTTTTCTGGACTCCAAAGAGGAGCTAACAGCAGTGAGAAGGGCAGCAAAACTGCTTGGACCCTTTCTCCACTCCTTTCCCCACAATAAGTCATGTGGAATCAGCATCTCTAATGTTTCTCAAACTCTTTCTGTCCTTAATCTCTATATATTCTTCTTTCTCCTGGAAAGCTAGATTTTTCCATATGATGTAAACATAGTCACTTATGCTTATTAAGTTGTTATACAGCTTTATCCCAGAAGAGAAATTTCCCTGCATCTCTCTGTCTCAACTTAAAAATTCTCAAGAATAGGTATCGGCCTAGCCAAGGACAACTGGTGTTGCCTGGATCAAAAGTCAAGATCATATAGGGCATAGGAACTGTAGGTAGTGTAGAGGGGAAGGCAGTTGTCAAAAAAGAAATGTGGTACATAGTAAGTGGACAAAATAGTATGTCCATACTACACTAGAAATGATATTATATTTGGAAGGAATAATACAAAATTAACATCTTGGTGGGAATTCTCCAAGCTTAAATGGCCTCTGAAACAGGGATTATCCTCTAACACAGAATAGTCTCCCAGGGAAAGGGAAATCATACTACAATGGGAGATAAGACCATTTTTTCCTATTTTACAACTAACCTTAGGTTTATCTCTCAATTCAATCTTCCTAAAAACTGAATATGCAGGCAATAAGATGCAATATTAAGTACAAAAAAATTTTTTAAATCGTTGCTTAATACTTTTCTAAAAAGAAGAATCACTAGATTTCTTCTGTCTTCTGGTTGCATTATTTATTGAAGTTATTTTCTTCATAAAGTACAATTCATCTGGAGATAACAAGAAAGAAATAAAACTTAAACATGACAAAAATTTTGATGTATGTGCTCTCATCAGAAAATGCAAAGTCAAATGGGGGGTTTCAAGAGGGCTGACTAGGGCCTCCCAACACTCACCTCCTTTACAAAGAAGAACCAAAACAGCAAATAGATAAGCACACATAGAATAGATTAAGAAATAACACTCGAATTCAGTAAGAAAGTGACAGGGAATATCTGAGACATGGAAAGAGATGGAAGTGAAGCACCTGTCCTGGCCAGGGTTGGCTGGGAGCCAGGAAAGGGTCTCTAGTGTTGGAAAAAGGTAAATGAGGGAATCCCAGTGGTCCACATTCCCACCATGGACTCCAGGAATCCTAGCAGCAAGAGAGTCCCTTGGCCCTTGCAGACCCAGAGACTAGGATAGGGAGCTTCCAGAAGTTCACACAACTACGTCGCTTTAGAGAGGGAGTTCATACTGGGTCCCAACACACCCCCTGAAACCCAAACAGATAGCACAGCACCATTTTGAGAGCCCAATCCCCACCAGACTACATCCTGCCCTAGGGCCCAAAAGCCCCTGAATCTCCACAATCCTGTAACTCCACTGACATCCCTCCACATCCTTCTAGAGAACTGAAGCATCATGACACCAGTTAGACCCAGTGGTGCAGCTGAGTCCCCAGCACTTTAGCCCATGCAGTGTCCTACACCCTGGGAAAAGGGAGGTGCAGCCCACCAGGGAGGCTGCTGCTGGGACAAATAGAGACAAAGTGCACACTCCCTAGAGGCTGAGAGCTGCCTTCTAGGGATCACAGCCACTGACAGCAACCCCATGTGCCCCTCCAGCAGCAGGGCTACCATGTACCTGCATGCATCTTCAGTGGGTCAAGGAAATAGCCCACAGGTACACCATCACTGGGATTGAAGGCAGGTTCATCCTGCCCAGCACCACCTCAGTCAGTGCCTGAGCAAGCTGCCTGGTGACCTGAGGATCAACCTACCCTACTAGCCATTTTTGGTATGCATGCATACCACCAGGAGGCCTAACAACAGACCCAGCAAGCCTGCTAACAGTGCCTGAGTGCTTTCTGCAGGCCTGAGGCTCAACCTCTTTGACTGCCACCACCAACACCTGTGCACTTCTCCCAAGGACCTGAGGATGGGCCCATCAGCCTGCCACTACCACCACCATCAATACCCACCCCCACGTGAAACCTGAGGGCCTGGGAACTGGCCTACCCAACCCACCACCACCATTGCTTGTGCTCCTACATGCTGCCTAGGGGCCTGATAGTTGGCTCACCACTGCTACTGCCATTGCTGATACCACACACACCACCTAGAGCCTCAAGGACTTTCTCACCTGCCTGAGTGCTGCTGCCACTTTCAGCATCCAAGTAAGCTTTTTGGAGGCCCAAAGATAGGCCTGCTTCATCCTGCTAACACCAATGCTTGCATACAACACCAAGGGTTTCGAGGATGGGCACATTTGTCCTGTTGACATCACCACTGGAGCACAAAGACTGATCCACTTGGTGTTCTTATCCCCAGCAAAACCTCACTGTGGCCTCCACTAGCAAATGCAGCCTAAGCCATTGAGGAACTAAGAGACACTAGTGATGCTGATTATAGTTGAAGAAGTCATATGGAGAATACACTAATATGTACACCCAGAATAAAAACTAAGGTGCCCTACCAAACCAACATTATAAACATATATATAGGAAAAAGTCTTCCCTTATGAAAGCCAATCCAAAAAAAAAAAAGGAAGAAGTGAGTAAATGTGCAGATATTAACATAAGAAATAAGAAACATGAGAAAACAAGAAAACATGACACCTCCAAAAGAACACAGTAATTCTCCAGCAACAGATTTCAATAAAAATAAATCACTAAATGCCCAAAGGAGAATTCTAAGTAATATTAAAGAAGTTAAGTGAGATACAAGAGAACACAGATCAAACAATACAAAGATATCAGAAAAACAGTCCATGATCTGAATGAAAAATCCAACAGAGATATGTATTATAAAAATGAACGAAACAGAAAATCTTGGACTGAAAAGTCCAATAATTAAAATAAGAATACAATTGACAGCTTCAACAATAGACTAGATCTAGCAGAAAAAATAATTTGTGAACTTGAAGACACTTCTTTTGACATAATCTGGTCAGGGGAAAAAAAAGAATAAAAAGAATGAACAGAGCCCATGTGATGTAAGGGACACCATAATGCAACCAAATATTTAATTTTTAGGTATTCCAGAAGGAGAAGAGATGGAGAAAGACATAGAGAACCTATTTAACGCAATAATATTTGAAAACTTCCCAAGTCTTGCAAAAGATATAGATAGATAGAGGAAGCTCAAAGAGCTCCAAATATATTGAATCCAAAAAGGGCTTCTCCAATGCACATTATAGTCAAACTGTTAAAAGTGAAAGACAAAAAAAAATTGTAAAAACAGCAATAGAAAAGCATCAAGTCACATATAAAGGAACCCCAGTCAAAAAATAGCAAATTTCTCAGCATAAACCTTAAAAGCCAGGAGAGAATGAGATGACATATTCAATGTGCCGAAAGAAAAAAACCTGACAGCCAATGATACTATGTCCAGCAAAACTATTCTTCAAAGGTGAGAGAGAAATAAAGTCTTTCCCAGATAAGCAATAACAGAAAATTCATCACCATCAGACCAGTCCTACAATAAATGCCTATGGGAATCTTACATCTGGAAGCAAAAGGACTAGATCTAACATCATGAAAACACACAAACAGATAAAACTCCCTGGTAGAGCAAACACATAAATGATAAAGATAGGAGACTTAAATGTTACCAATACAAAAAATAAAAAAGCAATGATAACAATAAGAGAGAAACGAACAAAGTAAAATACAAGAAAACCAACAAACAATTAAAAAGAGAACAAGAATAAGTCCTTATCTACCAATAATAACCCTGAATGTAAATGAATTACATTCCCCACTTAAAAGATACAGACTTAGCAAATGGATAAAAAGAATGTAACTCAACCACATGCTGCCTACAAGAAACTTGCTTCATCTATAAAGACACATATAGACTGAAAGTGAAGGGATGGGAAAAGATATTCCATGCAAATAAAAACCAAAAGCAAGAAGAAGTAGTTATACATATTTCAGAATAAACAAACTTTAAGTCAAAAGCAGTCAAAAGAGATGAAGAAGGTAAATATATAATGATAAAAGGATCAATATAGCAAGAGGATATAACAATACTAAATATATATGCATCCAACACTGGAGCACCTAGATCTACAAAGCAAATATTATTATACCTAAAGGGAGAGAGAGATTCCACCACAACAATAGTTGGAGATTTCAGCACCCCACTCTCATCATTGGACAGATCATCATCTAGACAGAAAATCAATAAGGAGACATTGGATTTAAACTGTACTATATACCCAACAGATATTTACAGAGTATTTTATCCAAAAGCTGCAGAATATACATTTCTTTCATCAGCACATGGAACATTCTTCAGATTAACCATAAGTTAGGGCATAAAATAAGTCTCAATAAATTTTTAAAAATCAAAATCATATCGAGTATTTTTTTTCAGGAATACATCTAGAAGTCAATAACAAGAGGAACTTTGGAAACTGTATGAACACATGGATATTAAACAACATGCTCCTAAAGGACCACTGGGCCAATGAAGAAATTCAGAACAATTTTTTTAAATCTTGAAACCAATTAAAATGTAAATATAACATACCAAAACTTATGGAATATAGAAAAAGCAGTGCTAAGAGAGAAGTTTATAGCATGAAATGCCTACATTTAAAAAGTAGAAATACTAACCCAACAATGCAACTCCAAGAACTAGAAAAGCATGAAAAAGTCAAACTCAAAATTAGTAGAAGAAATAATAAAGATTAGAGCAGAACTAAACAAAATAGAGACTAAAAGATTACAAAGAATCAATAAAATGAAAAGTTGTTTCTTTTAAAAATAAACAAAATTGGTAAAATGCTAGCTAGGCAAACCAAGAAAAAAGACAGAAGACCAAAATAAACAAAATCAGAAATGAAAAAGAAGACATAACAATAAATACCACAGTAATACAAAGGTTCATCAGAAAGTATTATAAACAACTGTGTGCTAACAAACTGGAAAACCTAGAAGAAATTGATAAACTCCTGGACACACACAACCCACCAAGATTGAACCAGGAATAAATAGAAAACCTGAACAAACCAATAATAAATAGTGAATCAAATCAGTAATTAAAAAAATTTCCCATTAAAGAAAAGCCCAGGATTTAATGGTTTTACTGCTGAATTCTACCAAACCTAAAAATGATAACCAATACCAATTCTTCTCAAACTAATCCAAAAGGTGGAAGAGAAATTATTTCTAACTCATTCTGTGATGTGAGCATTACCCTGATATCCAAACCAGACAAGAACATAACAACAACAACAAAAAAAACAACTACAGGCCAATATCCCTCAGAAAAAGCATTTGGTAAAATTCAACTGCTTCATGATACATACGCTCAACAAATTAGGAATAGAGGAAACATACCTCAACATAATAAAGGCCATGTGTGACAAGCCCAAAGCTAACATTATACTGAATAAGGAAAAACTGAAAACCTTTCCTCTAAGAACTAGAAGATAAGGATGCCTACTTTCATCATTCCTATTCAATATAGTACTGGAAGATCTAGCCTGAGCAATCAGGCAAGAGAAAGAAACAAAAACATTCAAATTGAAAAAGAAGTCAAATTGTTTTTCTTTGCAGATGAAATAATCTTATATCTAGAGAAATCTAAAGATTCCACCAAAACCTCTTAGAACTGATAAACATATTGAGTACAGTTGCAGAATGCAAAATCAACATACAAACATCAGTAGCATTTCTATACATGAGTGACAAACTAGCTGAAAAAAAACTGAGAAAGCAATATCATTTTAAATATTACAAAAAAATACCTAGGAATAAATGTAACCAAGGTGGTGAAAGACCTCCACAAGGAAACCTACAAAACATTGATGAAAGACATTGAAGAGGACAAAAACAAATGGAAAAACTTCCCATGCTCATGGATTGGAAGAACTGATATTGTTAAAATGACCATAATACCTAAGCAATCTATACATTAAATGCAGTTTCTATCAAAATACCAAAGACATTCTTCATAAAAAAAATTTTTTTTGAATCTTTTTTTTTATCATACTTTAGGTTCTGGGTTACATGTGCAGAACATGCATATCATCTGCAAACAGAGACAATTTCACTTCCTCTTTTAAAATGGAACTCTTATACACTGTTCTTGGGAATGTAAATTAGTACAGGCACTATGGAAAATGGTATGGAGGTTTTTCAAAAAACTAAAAATAGAACTACCATATAATTCAACAATTCCACTACTAATTAGTTATCTAAAGGAAAGGAAATCAGTATATCAAAGGGATGCCTGCACCCTAGAGTTTTTGCAGCACTATTCACAATAGCCAAGATATGGAATCAACTTAAATGTTCATCAATAGATAAATGGATAAAGAAAAATGTAGTATATATACATGATGGAGTATTATTCAGCCATAAAAAATGAAATCATGTTGTTTGTAGCAAAATGGATAGGACTAGAGGTCATTATCTTAAGTGAAATAAGCCACAGAACCAGGGAAACAAATTGATATGGGTTGGCTGTGTCCCCACCCAAATCTCATCTTGAATTGTAGCTCCCACAATTCCCACATGTCATGGGAGGGACACAGTTGGAGGTAATTGAATCATGGGGGTGCGTTTTTCCCATGGTGTTCTCATAATCGTGAATAAGTCTAATGAGATATGATGGTTTTATAAAAGGCAATTCCCCTGCACAAACTCTCTTGCCTGCCACCATGTAAGACATGCCTTTACTCCTCCTTTGCCTTCTGCCATGACTGTGAGGCCTCCCTTGCCATGTGGAACTATGAGTCCATTAAACCTCTTTTTATTTATAAATTACCCAGTCTTGGGTATTTCTTCATAGCAGTATGAAAATGGACTAATACAGTAAATATTGCATGTTGTCGTTCATATGTTAGAGCTAAATAAGTTGATGTTATGGAGGTAGAGAGTAGACAGAAAGTTACCAGAGATTGTTGTTGGAGGGAAAGATGAAGAAAGTGTGGTTAAGGGGTAAAAACATAGTTAGGTAGAAGAAATAAGTTCTAGTGTTGGATAGCACTTTAGGGTGACTATAGTTAACATCAACATATGATATATTTCAAAATGGCTAGAAAAAAACACTAAAGTCTTCCCAACACAAAGAAATGATGTGTCCAAGGTGATGTCTAGCCCAAATGCCCTGATTTGATCATTACACATTGCATGCATAATCACGTGTAACCCATAAATATATGCATATATTATATATTAATTAAAAGTTAAAAACCAAGAAAATGAAAAGTCAAATAGAGATTTCAGCACTTGATGTGTACAGAGTACTTGCTGTCTATAATCCGAATGCATAATTTATCCCCAAATAACAGCGAATATTCTCTGAGCCCTTACCATGTGCTTCATGTTTTGCATATGTTCATTTACTCAATCTTCAGAACCACTCTGTGAGATAGAGGCTATTTTTCTTCTATTTTTCCAGTTGAAGAAATGGAAGCAAAGAGAAGTGATACGCTCTACCTTTAACAACTAGTAAGTGATAAATCTGGGATTCAAATCCAGTCCGTCTGGTTACAGAGCTTGGTTTTTTTTTTTAAACCTACTCACTATGTTGTCTTTGTGATAATTTAGAAAATTAACTTTAAAGACACTACTCTGCACCACTATTTTAAAAAGGAAAAATGACCTTCATTCAGATGAATTTTTTACTGAAGATTTATTTTTGTGTTGCTTGAGTTGTCCTGACCTTTACCTTTACAGTGATATCTATGTAAAATGATACCTATATAAAAATTTAGCAATGTCATGTTGGTATATGCCATTTCCAGATTTTGAGATAAATTATAGTAATATCATTTTCCATATTTTTCACGGAGACGAATACTACAAAGTTAATTTCTGACAAAGTTAACAAACAAAAAAATAACAAAAATAAAAGACAGCAAACCTGATCACTAGAATTCAGCAAAGTACATGGGAAAAGAAGGTTTAAAATATTTTCCACTGAATATATGGTAGAAACAAAAAATCTTATTAATGCTGTTTATACTCATAAAATTCTCCCCGTAACTTGTTAGATATTAGGTGTAAGTCTTCTGATCTCATGTTCTTGAGATCATTAAATTCAAGTAATACCTATTAAATTAAGAATTATGATTCAAGAAATATACTGAGGGGATTAGCATAAACTTAAAACACTGGTTACTAGAAAAAAAATTGTAGATCTCCTTTACCTTTATTAACCACTAAATTACACAAACACACACACATGCATACATTTGCATGTGTGTGAGTGCACACATGTGTTTAGTGGAGAATTGTGTCCCCTCTCCTTTCAGGTTTCCCTTCTGAACCCTCTTTCCCAGAAACACTGGGGCTACATGAGAACAGCCTTTATGTATATGATACTCAATACACCCTGCCAAAGCACACTGCATTGTATCCAGGGAGTGGCTGTGGTACAAACTAGGGCTATATCATATTATCGGTTCATTCCCATCTTCCAAGATTAATGAAGAGACAGAATCTGCATTCAAAAAGATAAATAACTATAATACTCATGACATTCTAAATTCTGAGTGAATGATGCTTACAACAAGAGCTGTAAAAGTCATGGATAGACTAATTTTTACAGTTGTGGTATAGCAATTAGGTATTGGGGTGTGATGGTAACAGAAGAAATGGGAAAAGTTGAACCTAGATACCTAATTGTTAGGGTCTTCTTTACTACATGAATGTTTTCCCCCGGTAGAATGTTGCCTGAATTTTAAACATCCTCTTTGATCTAATATTTTTGGGAGATTTTGAGGTTGAAATAGTTAATTTATCATAGTTTGTGCCAAATTTGGCATTATCACAGTTGAAATTAAAGCATTTCATTTTAAAAGAAGATTTTATTTTTGGTTGTGAAGTGGGAGCAACTTATTACAGGTTGTTCTTTGCAGCATAGAACAGGAGGAACAAAGAGAAAGCTGTGAGTATCTAATGAAGCAAAAATTTCCATATCCTTTTGGTGAGTGCTATAAGAGCTGAGTAGAAAACTGTGGTTCTCTTTTCACAGTCAGGGCAAGAGACAGAGAATTAGTGGGAAAACTGAGAAAAGCGGCTTTGCTCTAGAAATTCAGTAATGAAATAGTGCCCAATAACAATAATAATTAAATGTGTTGGATACATAATGTGTACAACTGATCATATACCAGGCCTTGAATATCGCCTTTCTTAACAGCTTGGGTGGGAGTGAGGGCAGGGGGATAGAGAAAGGTTCTGACTGGCAAGCAGCTGCCCAGATTTAATATAGAAATTTACTCTCTTATAATGATAAAAATATATAAAAATATAAAATTCTACTTGTGCCTGGCTAATGTTACTATCACTTTACCTCAGAAAATTGCATTTATTAATTAGAGTAAATGTTGTGTTTCTATTTAAAAGGATACCATACTATCTTGAACAAATAAAAGTTTAGTTATATCTAATGTGCCAGGCTAGTCTAGAATGGCAGTGTAGATGTTCTGTATAACCTTTTAGGATGGTGGATTCCTTTCATTATGTGCCTCCATCATCATTTGCAAAGTTGAGGTTTGGATTATTGGCTCAGAAACAGTCTTATTCATGGAAGTAAGAGCCAAAGTCCAGGAGAGCCAACTTGTCTTCAAGTTAGCAATGATCCAGAATTTATACACATCATCTCCACTTACATCCCATTAGCTGAAACCTAGGAACATTGGCACTTCTATACGTTCTAGCTGGGAACTTACGTAAGTGGCTAGAATAGTGCCTGGAACTTCATAAATAATCTGTAAGAGTTAGATACTGTTATTATTATGATGAATATTATAATAATTGAGTTGGAGAGTTGAAAATGTATCTGGGCAGTTGAATCAAGGGCTCAGTTTGTGTTTTATCCTGACATTGAAAGATTTAAGGTAATTTTCCAAGACTGGACAACTGACCTTCCCCTTTCACTTCTGGTCTTCCCAGTCTTCCCCATCTGTCCTTTCCCTTTTCAGTTTAGAGCCTTTGTAATTATCTTTATTTTTTTCTCACATCCCAAATGCAATCCACTGGTAAATCCTATCTCTTTATCTACAAAAAATATTCAACACCATCTACCAGAATCAGTATGGATTAATCACGCTATATGTTGAAAACCCAGCCCTTCCCACTCAAGGGGAGCTGAAATACCTGTAAGAGAGAGAAGTTTAAGTGTGCCATGAGATACATACATCCAGGCTTCCTATTCCAAGTCAAATTTGGGGAGTAGCATTGATTGCAGTTGGGGACTGATATGGTTTGACTGTGTCCCCACCCAAATCTCATCTTGAATTCCCACATGTTGTGGGAGGAACCTGGTGGGAGATTATTGAATCATGGAAGCAGGACTTTTTCATGCTGTTCTTGTGCTAGTGAATAAGTCTCATGAGATCTGATGGTTTTAAAAATGAGAGTTTCCCTGCACAAGCTCTCTTCTCTTGTCTGCCACCATGTGAGACATGGCCTTTCACCTTCCACCATGATTGTGAGGCCTCCTAGCCACATGGAACTGTGACTCCAATAAACCTCTTTCTTTTGTAAATTGCCCAGTCTCTGGTATGTAATTTATCAGCAGTGTGAAAATGGACTAATACACTAAATTGATACCAGGAGAGTGGGGCAATGCTGTAGATACCCAAAAATGTGGAAATGACTCTGGAACTGAGTAACAGGCAGGGGTTGGAACAGTTTGGAGGGCTCAGAAGAAGAAAGGAAAATGTGGGAAAGGTTGGAACTCCCTGGAGGCTTGTTTAGTGGCTTTGACCAAATGCCTGATAGTGATATGGTTAATGAAATCCAGGCTGAGGTGGTCTCAGATGGAGATGAGAAACTTTTTGGGAACTGCAGCAAAAGTAACTTGTTATGTTTTAGCAAAGAGACTGGCAGCATTTTGCCCTGCCCTAGAGATTTGTGGAACTTTGAACCTGAGAGACATACAATAGAAAACGAAATCCTATTTTCTGAGGAGAAATTCAAGCCAGCTGTAGAAATTTGCATAAGCAACTAGGAGCCCAATGTTTATCCCCATGACAATGCGGTATGCCTCAGGGCATGTCAGAGGTCTTTATGGCAGCTCCTCCCATCACAGGCCCACAGACCTAGAAGGAAAAAGTGGTTTTGTGGGCCAGTCCCAGGGTCCCCATGCTGTGTGCAGTGTAGGGATTTACTTGGTGACCTGTGTCCCAGTCACTCCAGCCATGGCTGAAGGGGCCAACATAGACCTCAGGCTGTGGCTTCGGAGGGTGTAAGCCTCAAGCCTTGGCAGCTTCCACATGGGGTTGAGCCTTCCAGTGCACAGAAGTCAAGAACTGGGGTTTGGGAACCTCTGCCTAGATTTCAGAGGATGTATGGAAATGCCTGGATATCCAGGCAGAAGTTTGCTGCAGAAGCAAGGCTCAATGTGAAGCCAGATCCCCAAACTGAGTCCCCACTTGGGCACTGCCTAGTGGAGCTATGAGAAGAGGGCCCCCATCTTCCAGACCCCAGAATGGTAGATTCACCAACAACTTGCACCCTGCACCTGGAAAAGCTGCAGACATGCAATGCCAGCCTGTGAAAACAGCCGAGAGTGAGGCTATACTCTGCAAAGCCACAGAAGTAGAGTTGGCCAAGGCCATGGGAACTCACCTCTTACATCAGTGTGATTTGGATGTGAGAAATGGAGTCAAAGGAGATCACTTTGGAACTTTAAGATTTGACTGCTCTACTGGATTTCAGACTTGCATGGAGCCTGTAGCCCCTTTGTTTTGGCCAATTTCTCCCATTTGGAATGGCTGTATTTACCCAATGCCTGTATCCCCATTGTATCTAGGAAGTAACTAACTTGCTTTTGATTTTACAGGCTCATAGGGAGAAGAGACTTGCCTTGTCTCAGATAAGACTTTCAACTATGGACTTTTGAGTTAATGCTGAAATGAGTTAAGGCTTTGAGGGACTGTTGGGAAGGCATGATTGGTTTTCAATAGTGAGGGCATGAGATTTGCGAGGGACTGGGGTGGAATGGTACAGTTTGGCTGTGTTCCCACCCAAATCTCATCTTGAATTCCCACATGTTGTGAGGGGGACCCAGTGGTAGATAATTGAATCATTGAGGTTGGTCTTTCCCATGCTGTTCTTGTGATAGTGAATAAATTTCATGAGATCTGATGGTTTTAGAAATGGGAGTTTCCCTGCATAAGCTCACGTCTCTTGTCTGCTGCCATGTGAGATGTGCCTTTACCTTCTGCCATGATTGTGAGGCCTCCCCAGGCATGTGGAACTGTGAGTCCAATAAAGCTCTTTCTTTTGTAAGTTGTCCAGTCTTGGGTATGCCTTTATCAGCAGCATGAAAACAGACTAATATGGTAAATTGGTCAAGTAGATAGAAACATCTGGAGAGAAATGAATAAATCTTAGGATATCTATGCTAGTGGCCTATTTTCTTGGAACTATTGAAGGGGGAAGATCCAAGCTTCTAAGAGAAACCAAACTTTTGTTCCTGAACCATTTTCAATAATAAACATGGTAGAAGGTATGTTTATTTAAACATGAGGCAGCACTCTAGGTTTCTCGTGGCTGCTTATAACATAGATAATCTAGAAGTATCCATACACCTTGGTGAGGGGAGAGAGAGAGGCTGAGATGGTCAATGAACCAGCAGAGGCCTGGAGTTTAGAAAAAGATGTCATGAAGTATCAAATATTTCAGACCAGAAGCAAATTGAGTGGACCATGAACATCTGCCATGGGAACATGGTCTCAGCAGTTATTGCAAAGGGCACTAGAAACTAGACAAGACTAGAATGGATCAGCCACTCCTCAACCAATCTTTCCAAGATCCAGAGTACAGCACTAGGAACTGTGATTACAAATCCATGACTTTCTCCTCCTTTCTTTAACCTTTACGGAGTAATATAGCCCACCTCCTCCTATGCCCCAGCATTACCTTGGGATCATTTGAGATGAGAGAAAAACTTTGGAAGACATCATGCAACCCAGACACACTACTTTGAAATGAAAGATAATGTTAAACTGGAAGACAATAAGATATACTATTTCTCACATATGAAACTAATAGGGTGGATGTTCAAGAAGTAAGATTAACTCATAGAAAATGATGACACATTTCAAAAATAAGATAGTCATTTGGGTTAATAAGCATCTTTTAAAGATATTAAATAAAAGGCTTAATTTTCTTTGCATATTTGAATAATGTGGACACCTAGCTATTTATTAAATCCACTGTTTGAGGAAGCAGACTGGGACACAGAAAAGGTGTATGAGATGGTCTCGTGGTCATATGAGAAGAAGAAGACTCCTTCATACAGGAAAGGTCCATGCTGTCTACAGGCTTCCCTAATCAAAACTACATAAAACTGAGTTAATAATAGAACCCACAAACTTCAAAAATTCAATATAAACAAAAGCACCTTCACACCCTCCTCTTTACTTGCAAATTCAATGAAGAGAACCTCTATGACTCACAACGAAGACCAGTCCAACTGGAGACTTGCCAGGCCTTACTTGGTCAACAGTCAGTAGTTGTCTGCTCTTTGGCCTCTCCTTTCCCAGCTCCTTTCTGTTCTGGTAAAAATAAGAAGAGAAAAAGTAAAACAATAAATGCAATTTAGAAAAAGTTACACGATTCTGCTTCTGCCTTTATTGTTTGTTTTTAGCTAGCTTTGGAGTAAAACTAAGAAGAAGATTAAGACAATTTAATTTGGGCTTTGAAATTCAAATCCAAGTCAGAGAACTTTTCAAAAATAGAGTATCAAGTTGCTGACTTTAGCATGCTAGAGTAGAACCAGGGGAATGTCCTGTGCACAAGTCCTCCCTAAACAAAATATCTCTGATCATTCTTTTAACAAATAAAAGATTCAATTGGGTTAAATCCCTTTATAAAATTAAAAATATTTATTAGAAGAATTACAGCTATTCACAGCCCAGCATAAAAAAAAATACATCTAATGAGCTTTCTGGTAATATCTAGGTTTGCCACAGTGATATAATAGGGAATTTTGGTTGTATTGAGAGAGATAGGACTAAGGGAGCAAATGTAATTACGTGGTTGGGTGGAGGGTAGGGGAGGAGTGGTGAATACTATGGGGCTTTGACCCACTCTGAGGGGCCATTGACCAGATGGAGCCATTGGTCAACAGAAGATAGGAGATAAGGAGAAGTTTAGGAATAGGAGATAGGGAGAAATTTCAGGATGGTGGAAGTGGTTATCCTAGGTCATCCTGGGGACATGCCTCTTTGTGTCACAGGAAACCTACTCCTGTAAATAGTTCATCAAAGAATTTTGACTGTCTAGGCAAGATTCTTTTTCAATTTCCCTATAATTTGAGAATCATTAGCTGAATAATTTCCATTATGTTCTGTATATAATGAGAAATTTCTGATCTCCCTTAATTTCTATGCCAACAACAATCATCTGAGATTGTTGGTTATTCTTCCCAAAGGTGTTCTCATTAAACACAGGAGAGAACCGGAGAGAAGCTTGTTTCAGAAACATGAGGGGAGATTAAGAGGAGGCTTTGAGGCAGATTTCAAAATCCTGTGTGAGTGATTTTGACTAGATCTGGATAATAATGACTGAATCAAGAAGGTTTATTTAGATTACATCAATCTATGTAAAGCTAATTTCAAGGTACCTGCCTTCTGTGTTAGATTGTTTTATTTTAGGGTAACAAGCCTAGTTTGAAAAAAAAAGTTATGATAAAAAATAGGCATTTTGTGATAAAGTAGACTCCTCAGGAAATAGGAGAAAATAGATTTAGTTAATTTATTCACCCATTCATTCATTTATTGAAACAACCATCTTGAATTGGTTCTGTCTTCTCAACCAAATCAGTCAAAAATTGTCATGACTAATTTAGCTGAAATTGCCTCCTGAGCACAATATTAAAATGTACAGTTATAGTCAGAGCATTGATATGTGTTTTGGCATTGTCAATTCTTTTTTCACTGTTTTGTTATGTCCTCACTGCATGGCAGCTCTGGAGAACATCAGGAAAGACATATGCTAACTTTGGGATGGCAGTGATGCTGGAATTTTGTGTGCGTGCGTGCGGGTGCGTGCGTGTGTATTTTGTGTGCCCTTTATATGCGAAATACAATTACAAGAACTCTATGCTCAGTTGGAGTCTCATGACTCATTATTCCATATCTAAATCAGCCCCCAAAGACATAAGGGCTCTTGCAAATCCTGGAAATATCCGTCTAATACTTACCCCTGACCTCCTGTTTCGGTTACTGTATGCAGCACTGCTCTGTTTCAGAAAAAAATCGTTTTCCATTATAATTCAGAAATACTCAGGTCCCCAAACGAACCTGAGATTTCAGCTATTCAGCAAATTTTTTATTTGCAAAGCACATGCCTGCTAGCCTGTGAGACTGCAGTTGCTATTCATATGAATGTTGGCAACATTTCATTGTGGGGGTCAATTATGGTCATTTACCATGATGACATAATAACAACTGCAAAAATGTGAAAGCTAAAGTAGGGTTATTATTACTGTTTGTAAAGTCTGTGTCCCAGATGTTCCTGCCAGGAGAGAGAAAAGCTGGAGTGCAGAGATAGCTGACAACAGTGCTAACCATTCAAATCGCCACCAGATTGAACAATTTACAAGACGGGGATGTAACAAGAGGCTAAAGCTGGTACTCAGGTTGCCCTGCCTCCCTCACCTTGAACTGCAAGGCTTTTCCTTCTTGGCATGTCATGTCATACAGAAACAACCCTGCACCCTAGCCCCAGGATGAAAGAAAAAGAAGAAATACCGGCAGTGAATTTGCCCAGAGAGATGGGCCAACAGCCAGTGTCATTCTCTGATATATAGCCGAGGAGGAATTTATTTCCAACTAGTAGAGATTGGGGGGCTCATAAAACTGTATAGCTTCAACCCAATGAAATAAGGTTAGTAAAATACATAAACTCTGATACAGCACCGTGAAGTATGCCTCTAGTCACCTGCAATTCACCAACGGCTTCGTGATAGATATTCTCACACCTGGCTTTCCTTGTCAGCTGTGACCAGTGTGTGCCTTTCAGCAAAGTTCACCCTTCTTCCCTCCTGGACCCTCTTTTTTTTTTCTACCTTGGGCAGAGGTCTAGTGCTAGGCTAGTAGAGGGCTTGCTGATTGCAGAGATGCTTAGCAGATCCTACAGCAGATCTCTTGAGTGATAACATTCTGATAGCAAGCACCAGCATGAGACAAAAGCAGAGTACTTGTCAAATAAAAAAATACAGCAGTAGTTGAATAGACGAATAGGTAATAAAAAAAAATCGAGCTCTAAAAAAATTCAGCTCTGATGATGCTGTTTTTTTACAAAATGGAGAAAAAAAATCACAGTAGGCAGAAACTCCATTTTTTTACACTTCATACTTGTGTCAGTGTGATGTTGAACAAGTACCATTAATCAAGAGAGCTGTTATTCATTAGGCACAGTGATGTACTTGAATTGTTACTTTAGTATCATTGTTCAAAGCCTCTGGAACAGCCTTAAAGAAGATGGGAAAAATTTATAGCTATAGTTTACAGCCAAGACTGTAAAAGAACTTTCCTACTATTAACCAAATGTTAAACATGCTAATAATAGTAATAATACCTTGTATTTAATACAGTGACTGTCTGAGAAACTCAAAGTACTCAACAAACAGTACATAGTATATTCATTGTCAACAACATCGTTTTGCAGAAAGTTAGTGGTAGGTAGTATTACTTTATTTGCTATCGGGCCAATAACATGTTCTTTCTGTTTATAGTTATCTCTGATGTAGGGGAGGTGGCAGACAGGAAGGAGGATGGGGATATGGCATGTGTGTGGTGGCAGTGAGTGGATTGAAGAGTTTTGTGTATCTTTTGAAGAACTAACCCAAAAGGAATCCTTTTGCTGTGTAATGGTTGTAAGAGATTTGGATAAACATGATGGTTAATCCAGTCTCTGCCGGCATCAGAAATTAATTATAGCATGTTCTAATCAGAATGCACTCCTGAGGAAATTCACTTGATGTACTCTGCCTGCTGAGAGGAGGAAGAGCCCTTAGGCCCTTTGGCAGGTTTCCTGACATCCCAAAGCTGACATGCTCATGCTGCTTCTCTGAGTGACTGGTTCCTGGCCCTGCCTACCTACACACAGCTGATTGAACCAGGGTGGGCCAATCAGATTCCTTCTCCTGGGCATTTAGAAATGGATTGTGGGAAATCCAATGAGTGGAACGAACTTCTGAACTGGAAGGTGACTTCAAGACAGGCCTGCAATGACTCTATTTGACCCATCTGAAAAACAAACAAAAGAGAGGAGGAGGGAGAGGTTTGGCTCCTGAAGAACGTTCTGTTTCTCTTCTAGTCAGAGCCATTTCAGGCTCTATAGCCCATCCCTGATTCTTTACAGTAAATATCCATTCAGCTTAAGTGTTTTTCTTTTATTCCTGAACAAATATATGATCTCTAACTAAGATAGAAAATATCCCAAGATAATCACACTCACAAGACTTTGTAAGAGTAAAGGACAGACCACATGCACAGAAAAGACTCTTCAGTGTATTTTATTTGGAGGGTCCTTGGCCCCCAGATATCGAAATACCTTTTGTGGGGAGTTCAGCACAGCAGAGACCATTTAGTGAAGTTGACAATTCAACTCTGAAAAGAGTGACATTTTGTTTTATGTTTTATTTGCCCATTTCCCTCTCTTTAAATCTGATCCTATTTTGTTTAATTAATTGTGCCCTCTGCATATCAGTGGGTTTTTTTTAATTTTAAAGAGGCAATAACTTTTAAAAGCTTGGAGAAAATTGACTTGTCTTTATGCATCCCTTTGGTCCCAATAAGACAGGCACAACAAAAATCTCACCACTTGCCACTTGAGCCAGACGTTTCAGTCTTAGGTGAACACCAGAAGTATGTTGAATTGTTAAGAAAAGTATTCAAATGCAATACTGCATCCCAAAATAATTCTTGCTCTCCTGCCACAAGAAAAAAGAAAACTCCATTCCAGTACTAGTTATCTGTACATTTCCCCTCATTCCCAAAGCATTTTAATATTCACAACTACGTAACAGAATGGAAAAACGGGCATAGACATTCAGAGCAGAGAAACAGCAGTGTTCATAATAATAAATAAGCAATATTGAGCCATTTCGTGATTCTCCAGGAGAGTGGACCTGCCAAATCAGTAACCCTGGGGGTTTGCCTAGAGGCTGCTGCAGGTAGGCCAAAGACTTTGGAGTCAGACAGACCCTCCCAGCTTTTTAAAAGAATCTCTTTGAATAGGGAATTTATGCTTTCTGAGGCTGTCTCTTTGTCTTCCTTACTTGTAAAGAGGAGTTAACAATAGCTAATACGTAGGTTGTTGCAACAATGAAATGAAATGATGTTTATAAAATACCAGGCACTTGGTTGCTGAAAGGAGAGTTGTATATATTTTGGGAACGGTTTATAATCTCCAACCTTCATTGCCATGACTCAGATACCCTAGTGAGTATATGATGATATTGAAATTCAACATTTTCCCTAGATTTAAAAAATATTTTAAATTTAATGATTAAGTCTCAAAATAGATCCAAATGAAATTAATGACCCTGTGCATTTTGTTACTAAAATAACTGAAGTGTCTCAGAAGGTTGTTTCCACCTGAAATTCCTCAGCATGCAAACTGATGATGCTAAAGATAACACGACTTAATGGGCAGTGTAGAGACATCTCTGCACAGTCTTGTTTACAAAGCTCCACTTGCTACACAATTAAAATGATACTTTAAGATGAAAGGGGCTGCTGCCATCATTGAGCAGGGCAGCTATATTCTGAAGTGGCTTCAGCAGGTTATGTGTGCTGACAGCAAACAATTCCAAGGGTCTCCCAACGGACTGAAATGCAAGCAGCATAAAGCCTCCTGTCCTTAGTGCTGCAACTCTTCAGGCTCTTATTCAAATAACCTGAAATATTACAAGATGGGATGTTTCTTACAGTGGAAATGGCATAACTCTTTAGTACAAGTTGAATTTATTCATATTCCAAAAAAGTTCACTGTGTCTCTGAATTTAGAATGCAAGTTCTAAGGAAAGTCTGCTAAAACCATCTCTTTAGGAATGTTGATGGAATTGTGTTACTTCATTAATTATATTCATTCATTCAGTAAGTTTTTTTAATACTATACTTCAGATAGTAATGACACAATGCTGCATAATGCTGACTTGGTCTTGTCCTACAAGAGCAAGAGATCTCCCTCTCCCTGTCACTTAAGCCTTTGGTCTCTAATTTCACCACTAATAATCCACAGTTGTGACCCCTGAACTTTAATTTCTCTTGTGATGCTTGGGATGGGTATAATTTTTTGTTGGAAATAGTGGTATTTAGGATAAATTCTAAACTTGCTAGCAAGGCATACAAGGCTGTTTATGGTGTCTCTCCAAAGCTCAAGTCTTGTAACTTGCTCCAACTTCACAATAATTGAACATAACTACTTGCAGTTCTTCCTAGTGAGACTCCCCTTTCTCCTTCCTCTTTCTCTCTCTCTTGGCCTTCTGTGGTCTATGTAAGCTGTCATTGCTACCCAGAATTTCCTTTGTGACACCAAAGACATACAAAACATATCTTATATTGAGCCAGTATGCCTACAAAACCAAGGTGCCATCACCCTGAGGTGGAAGGACCTCTAAAAGTCTCAGAGGAACCACCTGAAGCAGGAGACAAGAGGAAGACATTGATGGTGTCAGGGTTGTCATCAAGAGCCAAGGTGGGGGACTGGTCGGCAGCGAAGATCGCACAACTCTCCAAAACAATGGTTAGGCATTTCCCACTTCAGGGCAACATTGCTCTAACCTCTGGCCAACTCCTCTAAATCAGAATCTATGAGCTCAGCTATAGGTCAGAGAAAGCCAATAGTGAAAGGTACATGAAAATACATGAGCCCCTCTCCTGCTACCACAGAATTGCAAAACTTTCTTTGACCAGATAGATATCCCTGGGGAAAGGAAGAAGGATAAGAAAAGGCCTATATATCTCCATTGTAATGCACCCCTGCCTTTACCTAGCATTCAATCAAAAAAGACAATTGAATTGACAAGAAATTTTTAAAAACAGTTTTCTACTGAATAAAAATAGAAGCCTAGCCTGGGCAACTTAGTGAGACTTTGTATCTACAAAAATATCCAAAAAATTAGCTGGGTTTGGAGGCTGAGGCAGGAGGACTGCTTGAGCTGTGATCGTACTACTGCACTCCAGCCTGGGAAACAGAGTGAGAAGCTGTGTCAACAAACAAACAAAAAGAAGCACTAGAACATGATAAAATCAGCTAAAAAGAAGCAATAGGTATGTATGTGTGTATGTGTGCATAGTGCAGTGTATCTGGATTATAGCATGTATATTTTGATTCTACCCTACATTTCTATCTATTCTACTAATTTGGACTTAGCATGTGTTCTGTAATGTTGTTACCCACTTATCCTCTCAAACAGATTAACAATCTTGTCAAAAACTATATTTTACCTCTTGGCATCCTCAGATTTTGCCAATGTCCTGTACAAAGTAGGTTCTCAATGTAATAATGAGCCAGTTCATATCCATGTCATTACAGTAACTGAAAATTACATGTTACACTAAGTCTGTGAGAATAGAGAAGCTACTGGCATGGGTGTGACTGAACCTGCTTTTCTAAGTTGAAATTTTCTTGAGAGAGGTGAGCTTTGAATGAAAGAACTGAAGAAGATGGGAAAAGCAAGCTGTCCGTGATAAAATGCTAATGTATGAGAAGTTCAACACAAGAGCAAGAACAAATGTCCATGGGACTGTCTTGAAGATTAAAGCAGATAGGTCCAACAAAAAATAATGCCATTATTTCAGGGAAATATGATGGTTATTGTCATGATACTGAAAGTTATGCATTGTGTCTCAGGGACATAGAGGTTTCTTGGCTTAGGAAAAAAATGACCAGTGTGACCAAGAGTATGCGATGCACTTGGTAAAAATATTTAGAATGATTAAACAGAAAAAAAAGAAGGGAGGCAATTTGTAAAAAAAGGGTAGATGTTTAGTTTTTTTAGGTTTTTTTTTTAATGTGCCAGAGAAGTGCTTTATGCAGAGTGGGTGCTAAAAATATGTTTGTCAAATGTATGAGTAAATTAGTTTATATGTGAATTGAATATATAAATTCAAGGAAAGTAAAATAAAATACAGATAAAGCTCATTTTATATATTAAGTGAGTTCATTACATATCATAAAACAAAACGAATAAGTGATACAAAAAGATTTATGAATATGTTTATATATGAAACACTGTGTAGTATGAAAGTTACGTCTACTACCCTATCAAATATTTATTAACTATCAGTGAACTCGTAGTTTCATCATTGCTTAACTTACAATCATACATATTATTAGTATTTTTTATTGAATAGCTATTGAACTTCAGCATACGCTAAGTACTATAGAGGACATCAAATAAGACATTGTTCTTTCCCTGTGGGTTCATAATATAACTTAGGGGGACCATCTTTCTCTTCTTTTTTTAAAACTTAATGTGTGTGTCCATGGCTCATCAAGCATTTTAATATCCCAAAGGCCAAAGATGCACTGCACATTTATATTCAGGTTCTGATATTTATATATTGTAATGTGCTGGGATCCATATTACTTTCAGTAACACCATCTAGTTCTAAAGGGCAAAGTACATAGAATTCCGAATAAGTTCCTCTGTTTTTTTCTTCTTCTTCCCTAAAGGAAGGAGTGGAAAATTGTCGATATTCTTAAGAATTTTAGAGCAGGGGACAATGAAATGCTCTTTTATTCTTTGCTGCTTGTACTATTTGATATGAAGGACTCTTATTTTCATTATTTCAATAATTATTTCTTAATTTGAAATCAAACCTCCTTTTTCTCTAATCAGCAGCAACTGTGATCATTAGGAACTGATTAGAAGTGATGTAGAATCTCCATTTTTTCCCATTGCTTTTAAAAAATCATAAGACCTAAGAATTAGAAAGAATTCTAATGATTATTTATTCTAATAGTCCCCAATGCCTGTCTATAGACTTGTTGCCATAAAACATCAAAAACACAAGGACAATAAAAATTCAGATTTCTGAGACTCATCTGCCTTAGATCAATTAGGTGAGAATTTGCAGGGCGGGGTCCACATAACGGTTTCACTGTCAGTACAAGTGGTTCTCAGAAGGGCTAAATGCCTTATACCAGGTCTACATGGGTAGATGCTGTCAGAGTTGGAAATAAAATCAGGATTTATGTTTTAAAAAAATCTAATTTTTTTAATACACCACATTGTTTCACATAAAAAATAATTTATTTATGAGATATAGGCAACCTGTGGCAGAGTCTGTTCAAACCTATTAAAATCTATAATAAATTTTCTTTAAAAGCAAGTTTATAAATTGTGTACAAAAATTATTTATTTTTGACCCAAGTAGCTTACCTAGATTGACCTTTCATTCTACTTTGTCAGTTTTGACTCTGAATGACATTTAGTTTTATCACAATTTTAACCCATCATCAAAGGAGCACATCTTCAATGGAGGCTATTTAAAAGTGTGTTATACAAATTCTGAGTTGCCAAAATATTTTGAGCAATAGTATATCACTGAAATTAATACATTTCCTCTGTATTTTTTTGTAAAAATGCAGGCTTTTAAAGCACTGAATACTGCCAAAGATAAACAACTCTGTCTAGTTATACCTTTGGTTTGTTTCACTTTTTCGTTTTAAACACTGTGATGAACATCTCAATACACACATATATACTAGCTGCCTATAGTTAGTTACTAAAATTTAAAATATTCTGACCCAACAGTTGCCATAAAACACTGATGATAAAAAAAATTAAAGAAATGGGGAGGTATATGCTGTTCACTGATTGGAGAATCAATATTGTTAAGATGTCAATACTACCCAAATTGGTTTACAGAGTCAATGCCATCTCAACCAAATTTTAACAGTATTTTTTTCAAGAAAATACTAAGCTGATTTTAAATCTGTGTTGAAATCCAAGGGACCTAGATTAACCAAAACAAGTTGAAAAAAGAATTTATACTACTTATTTCAAGACTTACTATAAAGCTAAAGTAAAAAAGACAACGTGGTATTAATATGAGGATTGACATATAAATCAATGAAACAGAATAGATTGTCCAGAAATAGACCCACACAACAGTTTCAATTGATTTTGTACGAAGTTGCTCAAGTGTATTTTTATTTTATTTTTTAAGAGTTTTTTCATTTTCTCCACATTTATTTTAGGTTCAGGGAGTACATGTGCAGGTTTGTTATATGGGTAAATTGCATGTCTTGAGTATTTGATGTATAGATTATTTTATCACCCAGGTAATTAGCATAGTACCCAATAGATCATTTTTTGATCCTCACCCTCATCCTACCCTCCACTCTTCTCCCATTCTCCACCCACAAGTAGTCCATAGGGTCTATTGTTTCCTTCTTTGTTTTTATAAGTACTCAGTGTTTAGCTCCTACTTGTAGGAGAAAACATGTGATATTTGGTTTTCTGTTTCTGTGTTAATTCACTTAGGATAATGGCCTCCAGCTCCATACATGGTACTGCAAAAAGCATGATTTCATTCCTTTTGATGGTAGCATAGTATTCTATGATGTATATGTACTACATTATTTTTATCCAGTCCACTGTTGATGGGCATCTAGGATGATTCCATGTCTTTGCTATTGTGAATAGTGCTGTGATGAACATATGCATGTATGTGTCTTTATGATAGAATTTATATATATATTTTTGGGCATATACTCAGTCATGGGATTGCTGGGTTGAATGGTAGTTCTGGGTTCTCTGAGAAATCTCCAAACTGCTTTCCACAGTGGCTGAACTAGTTTACATTCCCACAAGCAGTGTATAAGCATTCCTTTTTCTCTGCAACCTTGCCAGCATCAGTTATCTTCTGGCTTTTTAATAATAGTCATTCTGACTGGTGTAAGGTGGCATCTCATTGTGGTTTTGATTTGTATTTTTCTAATGATTGGTGATATTCAGCATCTTTTCATTGCTTATTGGCCACATGAAAGTGTCTGTTCATGTCTTTGCCCATTTTTTAGTGGTTTTTTCTTCTTCTTCTTCATTTGTTTCAGTTCTTTATAGATTCTGGATATCGGGCCTTTGTTGGATGCAAATATTCTCCCATTCTGTAGGTTGTCTGCTTATTCTGTTGATAGTTTCTTTTGCTGCAAGGAAGCTCTTTCATTTAAATAGGTCTCACTTGTTAATTTTTGTTTTCATTACAATTGCTTTTGGAGTCTTTGTCATGAGTCTTTGTCAGGGCCTATGTCCAAATGATAAGGATAATGAAGCAAGACCCAACTAATTGTCTGCTGTTTTCAAGGACTCATCTCACATGCAGTGACACCCACAGGTTCAAAGTAAAGGGATGGAGAAAGATCAATCAAGCAAACAATAACAAAAAAGAGCAAGGGCTGCTATTCTCATTTCAGACAAAACCAACTTTAAACCAACAATAAACAAAAAGACAAAGAAGGGCATTACATAGTGATAAAGAAATGAATTCAACATGAAGACTTAACTATACTAAATACATATGTACTCAACAGTGGAGAACTCAGATCCATAAAACAAGTTCTTAGAAGCCTATGAAGAGGCTTACATAGCCACACAATAACAGAGGTAGACTTCAACTCCTAACTGACAGTATTAAACAGATCATTGATGCAGATAATTAACAAAGATATTTGTGATCTAAACTTGACACTTGAGCAAATGGACCTAGCAGACACCTATAGAACATCCACCCAACAAAAACAGAATACTTTTTCTTCTCATCACACATGGCACATACTCTAAAATTGACCACACACTTTGCCATAAAGCAATTCTCAAAAAACTCCAAAAAAACAAAATCATACTACCCATACTCTTGGGCCACAGCACAATAAACAGAGAAATCAATACAAAGAAAATCCCCCAAAACCATAGTTATGTGAAGATTGAACAGTCTATTCTTGAATGACTTTTAGTTAGACAATGAAATTAGAGCAGGAATCCAGAACTTCTTTGAAACTAATGAAAACAAAGATACAACATAGCAGAATCTCTGGGATACAGCTAATGCGGTGTTAAGAGGAAAGTTTCTAGTGCTAAACACCCACATAAAAAATTTAGGAAGATCCCAAATTAACAATCTAGTATCATACCATATCTTACTTTTCTAAAAACAAGAGCAAACCAGTCCCAAAGCTAGCAGAAGAAAAGACACAGCCAAACTCAGAGCTGAACTGAACAAAATCAAGACATGAGAAACCATACAAAAGATCAATTTGATTCTGGAAATAATACATAAAATTGATAGAACACCAGCTATACTAATAAAGAAAAAAGAGAGAAGATCCAAATAAACAAAATCAGGACAAAGGGAACATTACCACCAACTCCACAGAAATAAAAAACAACCTCAGAGACTGTTATGAACACTTATATGAACACAAACTAGAAATCCCAAAAGAAATGGATAAATTTCTGGAAACATACAACCTCCCAATATTGAACCAGAAAAAAATTGAAATCCTGAACGGACCAATAATGAGTTCTGAAACTGAATCAGTAAAAATAACCTACCATTCAGAAAAAGCCCTAGACCAGACAGATTCAGAGCTGAATTCCACCAGATGTGTAAAGAAGAGCTGGTACCAAACCTACTGAAACTATTCCAAAAAATCAAGGAGGAGAGACTTCTCCCTAACTCATTCTATGAGGCCAGCATCATTCTGATACCAAAACCTGGTAAAGACACAACAACAACCAAAAAGATAACTTCAGGCCAATATCCCTGATGAACATAGATGCAAAAACCCTCAACAAAATGCTAGAAAACCAAATCCAACAGCACATCAAAACGGTAACCCATTATGATCGAGTAGATTTTATTCTTGGGTTGCAAGGTTGGTTCAACATACACAAATGAATACATGTGATTCATCACATAAACAAAACTAAAAACAAAAACCATATGATCATTTCAAAAGGTACAGTAAAAGTTTTTTATGAAATTCAACATTCCTTCATGCTAAAATGCCTCAACAAACTATGCATCAGAGGAACATACCTTAAAATAATAAGAGCCATCTATGACAGACCTACAGCCAACACCATACTGAACAGGCAAAAGCTGGAAGAATTCCTCTTGAGGAAGAGAATACCACAAGGATGCTCAGACTCTGCACTCCTCTTCAGCGTATTACTGGAGGTCCTAGCCAGAGCAATCAGGCAAGAGAAAGAAATAAAAGGCATTCAACTGAGAAGAGAAGAAGTCAAACTCTCTCTCTGCAGACAATATGATTCTATACCTAGAAAACCCCATAGCCTCTGCCCAAAGGCTCCTAGATCTGATAAACAACTTCAGCAAAGTTTCAGGGTACAAAATCAACATACAGAAATCAATAGCATTTCAACATACAGCATCAGTAACATCAAAGCTGAGAGCCAAATCAAGAGTGCAATCCGATTCACAATAGCCACAAGAAGAATAAAATATCTAGGAATACAGCTAACCAGGGAGGTGAAAGATCTCTTCAATGAGAATTACAAACACTGCTGAAAGAAATCAGAGACAACATAAACAAATGAGAAAACATTCCATGCTCATAAGTAGGAAGAATCAATATTGCTAAAATAGCCATACTTCAACAATGTACAGATTCAATGCTATTCCTGCCATACTTCCAGTGCCATTCTTCACAGAATTAGAAAAAACAATCCTAATATTCATATAGAACCACAAAAGAGCCTGAATAGCCAAAGCAATCCTAAGCAAAAAGAATAAAGCCAGAGGTATCATACTACCTGAATTCAAACTATACCACAAGACTGCAGTAACCAAAACACCATGGCTCTGGTACAAAAATAGACATATAGACCAATTGAATGGATTATAAAACCCATAAATAAAGCCTCACACCTGCAACCACCTGATCTTCAACAAAGTCAACAATAAAAAGCCATGGGAAAAGGACTCCCTATTCAATAAATTAATAGCATGACTGGCTAGCCATATGCAGAAGACTGAAACTACACTCCTTACTTTGAACGCATACAAAAATCAACTCACGATGGATTAAAGACTTAAATGTAAAACCTAAAACTGTAAAAGCCCTAGAAGAAAACCTAGGAAATGTCATTTTGGACATAGGCCAACTACACAAACAAGTCTACATAACAACCGGCTGGCCACACCTCACTGGATCAAATCCACACGTCAAATTAACCAGGCTAAACGCCTCGTTTAAAATTTAGATAAAGAAGCAAGGCCCAAATGTATATGTGTGGTTTTAATCCTTGGGAGGTATGATTAATTTTGGTGTATTTTTCTTTTTTTAAGATTTTTTTCACATTCTTCGGGTTTGGAGGGTGACTGCTGAAAGGTCCACTATTCGCCTGATAGGGTTCCTTTGGATGTGACCTGCCCCTTCTCTGTAGCTGCCTTTAAAAATTTTTCTTTCACATTGACCTTGAAGAATCTGATGACTACGTGTCTTGGGGACAATTGTCTTGCATAGTATCTCACAGGGGTTCTCTGAATTTCCTGAATCTGAATGTCAATCTTTCTAGTGAGGTTGAGGAAAATTTTGTGGATAATATTCTCAAATATGTTTTCCAAGTGGCTTGCTCTCTCTTTCACGGACATCAGTGAGTCATAGGTTTTGCCTCTTTCTATAATCCCATATTTCTTAGAGGTTTTGTTCCTTCTTTTTTACTCTTTTTTTCTTTATTTTTGTCTGACTGAGCTGATTCAAAGGACTAGTCTTTGAGATCTGAGATTATTTCCTGAGCATGTTCTATTCTGCTATTAATACTTCCCATGGTATTATGAAATTCTTATAGCGAGTTTTTCAGCTTTATCGGATCAGTTTTGTTCTTTCTTCAAATGGCTATTTTGTCTTTCAGCTCATGTATCATTTTACTGGATTTCTTATATTCCTTGAATTGGGCTTCCATTTCCATTTTCTCATGAATCTCAATAATCTTACCTGCCATCCAGATTCTGAATTTTGTATCTGTCATTTCAGCCATTTCAGTCAAGAAAAGAACCATTGTTGCAGAGCTAGTGTGGTCTGTTGAAGGTAAGAAGGCGCTCTAGTTCTTTGAGTTGCCAGGTTTCTTGCACTGGTTTTTTTCGTCTGTGTGGACTAATATTCCCTTAATCTTTGAAGTTGCTGCCCTTTGAATGGGGCTTTTGCTTTTATAGTCTTTGATGTCCTTGAGGGTTTGTCTGTGCTATGAATTGGGTTCAGTCAATTGGCTTCATTTCTGGACTTCTTCAGGGGGCCAACACTCAGCTCAGCACTCCTAAGCTGTGTGCCCTAACCTTGGGGGCCTGGGACAAGATCTGTGGCTTTGTTCTCTTGCCCCTATAAGTTGAGTACCTGTGCTGGAGATGTCGAGGTGTTCACACTTCTGCTGGCAACAAAGTTTTGATGGGGGTGGGGGCGCCAGCAGAAGCACTTCATTGGGGTGGTAGCAGCAGGGTCCGCACTTGCACACACGTCAGTGGTAGCTAAACACCAACATGGCCAGGTCCATGTGCACCAGCAGTAGCCGGGTGGTGGTGTGGCAGGCTCCACATATGTTCTGGCAAAGCACTGGGGGAAGGCTGTGCACAAATGTGCACTGGCAAAGCAATGGAGGAAGGCTACAGGTGGGTGCATGCGTGTAGGGGGCTATCTGCAGAAGTTCTCAGATGGTTAGGTGGGGTCTGCCAGTGAAGAAGCTATGGCAGTGGCCACTGAGAAGTACCCTAATTGGGTATCTGAGGCTGCTCTGCAAGCAGGTGCAGCCAGGCAGGGAACCTGGAAGACACTGACACACAGGAATGTGCTCAGATCAGACTAGCTCCATCCCACGGTCTGTCCAGGTCTGCCAATCAACAAAGACCCAAGTGACCTAGAGGAGTGCAATGAACCTTGGATGACAGGCATCCCTGGCTGTGCTCCTCTGCACCTGTTCCCTTGCCAAGCCCTCTGTGCTCCACAGAGGTTGGAATCCTGTCCCTAACAACTCTCCAAGCAGGTCTTCCTGCTAGCTCAAATGTCTATGGAGGTCATAGGGTCTCCTGCAGCTAGGATTCTAGAGGTCCATGGTGAGAGTGGTCTACTCCATGCTTATTTAACTCACTCCTTCCCTAGGCACTGCTCAGAGCCAGGAATGAGTCCTAGTGCTTGACAAACCTGTGCAGGGTTCCCAGCTTCCTCCCACTTCAGCCCAGGGTCTCTGTTGTCCCTCTGTTCACTCTCAATGCCTTCCTTCCCAAGATGCTCGGAGTGTGCCAGTCTTCTTGATGGTCTAGCCTCTTGGTGGGAGAGTCTCCATGGCTGCATATAGTTGACGATCTTAGCTCTTCTCTTTGGTGCTCAAGTATTTCAACATGGAAAATATACTCAACGAGGTCCTGAAACAACTAGACATTCATTGAAAATTACCTCCAACATTATTTTGCACCTGATACAAAAATTAACTTGAAATGGATTAAATAATAAAAACCTAAACTCATAAATCTTTAGAAGAAAATATCTTTGTGATTAGGCTAGGTAATGTTCTTATATATAACACACAAAGCATGAAACATAACAGAAATACAATTTTTAATTTGTGCCTTATTATAATTAAAATTTTTGATATTCAAAAACTACCTGTGTTTTGATTTAGAAAAGGGTCAAGCAAGAACTTCTATGGGGGGCATAAGTATTGTATATTTTAATTTTGGCAGTAGTTGCATAACTGAAACTTTAAAAAAAAAATGAAAAGACTATCCACAGACCAAAAGAAAAGAAAATATTTGTAAGACACATATCTGATTTGTATACAGAATATATAGAACTCTTACAACTCAACAATAAGACACCCCAAGAAAAAAGGGACAAATGATTTGAACATGTTCCTCAATAACACTACATACATGTGGATGGCCACTAATAGCAAGAAAAAAACCTCAATGCAATTAGACATCAAAGAAATATAAATTAAAGCCACAAGATGCTCTATACACCCACTAGAATAGCTAAAATTAAACACACTGATAATATAAAATGTTGGTGGAGATACAGAGCAACTGCAATTCTCATACCTTGCTGGTGAATGCAGAATGCTATAGAAACTTTGAAAAACAGCTCTTCATTTTGTTATGAAATTAAACATCCACTTACTCTGCAATCCAGTAATCCTACTCCTAGGTATTTGCCAAAGGGAATGAGTTAAAAGAAACAAGAGATAACTTTTACAGGTGACAGAAATGTTGTCTGTTTTAATTCTGGTAGCAGTCACATAATTTAAAATTCAATGAAGTATTCACTTTAAAAAGAATGAATTTTGTTGTATTTATAATAGACTCAATGTTTAAAAGTAAATTAAAATGCAAAAGAAAAATTGGACAAAACATTTGTGATAGGTATGTCTGAGGTAAAGAGCTACAAAAATCAGTAAGAAACTAAATATATAAATAAAAGAAATATTTTAATAGAAGAAAATGAGCAAGCAGCATGAATATGTAATACACAGGGTCAATTATATAAACCAGAAGATGAATTCCAAAAGTTATCAAATAAAAACCAACTAAAATGAAAATTAGAAAATTGGCAAATATTTGAAAGACTAAAGAATAATGTCAAGATGGCTGAGGGTCTTCCCAAGAAGCTCTATCATACACTTCAGGGATTTTAAAATGGCGTGCCCTATCTCAGAGGAAATTCCCTTATATACCAAAAGCTTAAACATATATCTGACCTACAGTCCAAGAATTTTCTTTCTCAGAGTTTATCCTAAGAAAATAGAGGAACATGCTAAGACTTATATGCAAATATATTCAATTTAGCGTTATTTTTAGTCATTAAAAATTGGAAATAATATAAACACGAATAAAATACTAACAAACTGTGGTATATCTATATGATAGAATCCTATATAGCTTTCAAAAATATATATTTCAATATATATTTAACATATATATATTTCTAAAAATGTGTGTATACACACATACATGATTCTGACTTTGTAAAAATAACCTAAGATATGCAACAAAAGTGACCAATATGGCACAGATGGAAGGGTTAACTGAGGCCATTTCTTGACTACAAGACTGTTGTCTATGTTTATTTTCTGTAGTCCATTTCTACATACACCCCATTACTTTGTACTAAACATATATTGCTTTTATATTTTAAAAGTAAAATATTAATTATCTCCCTTAGCAATATTTTGATAGGAAAGGGATACAGTTATAACTATGTATGTCTCTGTTATAGTTCTCTAGCCTTTTACAGGCTTGAAATCTATACAGAGTAGGAATTTTCTGTGCAAAGATATTTGGAAAGTTGATTTTTCAATAAAATTGAATGTGGCTGTCATGGAGTTCTCTCTCCAGGATCCAACTCTTAAATAATTCCTGAAGAAGAAACTCAGATGTAGACAAGATATTGGCAAAATCAATAAGAACATTTCACCTTTTGATGTTGTAGGCCAGGTTTTTTCCAAACTCCTGGCTTCAAGCGATTCACTTGTCTCGGCCTCTCAAAGTGATGGGATTACAGGTGTGAGCCACTGAGCCTGGCCTGCCAGGTGTTTTTCTACCCCTTGGGATATACTACCTATCGAGGTATGTTCCCTTCTCTGTCATTGCACGTGCCAGTTTTTTCCAATGGTCTAAACCAACAGGTTGTAGGCATACCATTATTTTTTAGAGCAATGGTAATATAAATCTGCTACAATAAGCCAGCATTTCTGTTGCAAATAAGCTTCTGTAGAGGATACCTCGTCCATAAGCCAATGTATGGGCTTATTCACATGATCCTTATTCTGAAAAAATAATAAATGCAGTCTAAAGGTATTTGTTTGTTTCTCTGTTAGACATTGAATTAAGGTGAGCTGTGCTTTATTTTAAACCAGTCCTATTGGTGTACATTAACTTGCACTTGACTTTTTGAAACCTGTCTATATAAGAGACTGATCCTACAGGGGAAAGTATATTGGAAGGGGATTGGAACTCAGGAGAGGTATGGTGTGAAGGTGTAATGGAAGAAGAGGATAGGATGTGAGAAGATGTGACTACACTCATGCAATTCATGAGTTTCCTACAGAACCCCTTCTTGGATGTTTCAAGCTACACTCTCCCCTGCGCTTCATAGCAACTGTGCAGAGTGCTGAGGGTACCACTTTACCACCTGTTACTGAGATTGTCTATGGAGTCCATTTATCACATTTAGTTGTGAGCAGTTGGAGGCCAAGAATTTTTCTTTCTGTTTTTTTTTTCTTTTTTAAAACAAGAGACATAATTGACATACATTAATGGCATATATTTTAACTGTAGAATTTGACAAGTTTTGATATATATGTATACCCATTAAGTCACCCCAACAAGGTAATGAACATATCTAGTACCTCCAAGTTTCCTGAAACCTCTTTGTTATGCACTAGTCCATCCCTGCCAGCCTCTCCCAAAGCCCATCCCCAGTAAAGCCATTCTAATTTCTGTCACTATAGATCACTTTGCATTTTAAAAATTTTTATATAGGAGAAATCATTCAATGTATGCTTTTGAGGAGGTCTGTCCCCTTTCACTCAGCATAATTATTTTGAGATTCTCCCATGTTTTCACATTTAACAATAGTTCATTCTTTTGTTATTTCTGAGTAATAACATTATTTGGATATGTTCATTCACCTGTTCATAGACATTTAGGTTGTTTCCAGGTTTTGCCTATTATAAAATTTGCTTTTATGTTACGTGAAATAAGCCAAACACAGAAAGACAAATATTGCATGGTCTCACTCATACGAGGGAGCTGAAAAAAAAAAGTGGATCTCATGAAGGTAAAGAGTAGACTGGTGGTTACCAGAGGCTGGGAAGGGCAGAAGGAAAATGGCAGAAAGAGAAGTTGGTTAATGGATACAAATATATGGTTAGATAAAAGAAATAAGACCTAATGTCAGATAGATAGGTGTCTATAGTTTACAATAATCTATTACACATTTCAAAATAGAGAGATAATAACTCAAATGTTTCTAGCATAAAGAAAAGACAAATATTTAAAATGATGGATATCCCAATTATATTGATTTGATCTTTACAAATCATATGAATGTGTTAAATTATCACACGTACTCAAAAACTATGTGTATCTATTACGCATCAATGAAAAAATTATTTAAATGAAAGACTATAAATTGTGTGCAGTGTATACTGCTCAGGTGATGGGGGCACCAAAATCTCACAAATCACTACTAAAGAACTTACTCCTGCAATCAAACACCACCTGTTCCCCAGTAATCTATGGAAATTAAAAAATAAAAAAATTTTCCAATAATAAAATTAAATCACATATCAAATCAAAGGAAAATTATAAATAAATAATAAATAAAGCTACTATGAGCATTCATGTCTAAGTCTTTATATAGAATAATGTATGCATTTATTTCCTTTGGGTAAAGACCTAGGAGTGAAACAGCGGCTTCCTATCATAGGTGTAAATTAACTTTTCAAAAACTGCCGAACTATTTTCAAAAGTGGTTGTACTACTTAACATTCCCACAAGCAATATATGAGAGTTCCAGTTCTTTCACATGCTAGCCAACACTTATTATGGTCAACCTTAATTTTAGCTATTATAGTAAGTGTGTAGTGGCATCTCATTATGATTTTAATTTGCATTTCCTTAACGAGTATTTTAATAAAGTTGTGCTTTTCTTCATATGCTTAATTTTGACATTCACAAATATTACTTGGTTTTGCCCATGGAAAAAAATTGTTTGTTTTCTTATTATAGACTTTTGAGAGTTCTTTACACATTCGGGACACAAGTCTTTTAGCAGATAATCGGTTTGCAAATATTTTCTCCCAGGTTATGGCTTATCTTTTAAGTGTCTTTTAAATAGCAGAAGTATACATTTAAATGAAGTCCAATTTATCCATTTATTTTTTTCTCAGTTATATTTTTATTGTCATACCTAAGAAATCTTCCACCCTTATTCTTCTGAAAGTTTTATTAAGTTTCACATTTAGGTCTGTGATTCATTTTGAATTATTTTGTAATGATGTGTAAATAAAAATTATTTTTTTCTCTTCTGTTTTTGGCATATAGATATTTAATTACTTCAGCATCATTTTTTGAGGAGACAATCCTTTTAAAAATTTAACTATCTTTGCATATTTATTCAAAACTAGTTTTCTGTAATTGCATGGGTTTATTTCTGGATTCTCAATTCTGTTTCATTTATGTATTTTTCTATATATTACACTAGTTTATATAAATTTCAAAATTAGGTTGTGTTAAGCCTTTAATTTTTCTTCAATTTCAAGTTGTTTTGACTATTCAAGATTTTTTGAATATCCAGAAAAATGTTTGAATCAGCTTGTAAATATCCACCAAAAAAAAAAAAAAATGCTGAGATCTTGTTTGGATTTGATTGAGTCTGTAGATCAATTTGGAAAGAACTGACATTTAACAATATTATGTCTTTTGATGCATGAACTCTCCATTTATTTGTCTTGTTTAATTTTCTCAGCAATGTGTTGTAGTTTTCAGTGTGCAGTTATTGTGCACCCTGTCAGCTTATTCCTAAGTATATAATGATTTTAAATGTTATTATAAATAATTATGTTTTAAATTATAATTTATAATTACTCATTGTGATTGTACAGATATATGATAGATATTTTTCTGTTGATCTTGAATCCTACAAACTATGTTAAATTTATTACTTTGTTGATTTTAATTGCTTTTCTGTAGTTCCTATCACATATCTACACCCACAATCATATTGTCTGTGAATAAAGGCAGTTTCACTTCTTTTTTATCTGGGTGCCTTTTATTCCCCTTTTCTTACCTTATTTCACTTGCTAATATCTCCAATGAAATTTTGAATACAAGTGGAAAGAGCAGACATTCTAATCTTAAGGTGGAGAGTATACTTTTTTTTAACCATCAAATTTGATGTCATTGTAGGTTTGTTTGTAGATGCTCATTAACAGCTAAGGAAGTTCCCTTCTATTCCTAGTTTGCTAACAGTTTTCATAAGGAAAGGATGTTAAATTTTGTGAAATACTTTTAAGCTTTTTATGCAACTATTGAGAAGAAGATTATATAGTTTTTCTTTTTTGTTTGTTAATGTGGTAAATTATATTGATTAATTTTAAGATATTAAACCAACCTTACATTCCAGAGATGTACTCCACTTGATAATAATGTTATTCTTTTTATATACTGTTGGACTCTGTTTATTAGAATTTTGTCAGGACTTTTTTCATCTAAGTAATTGGAAATTTTGTCAGAACTTTTTTCATCTATGTGATTTCATCTACATATGGACTATTGGTCTGCAGTTTTCTTGATTTGTCTTGTTGTGGTTTTGGTATCAGGGTAATGCTGGCCTCGTGGAAAGTATCTCTTCAATTTTTTGGAAGCATATGCATACAATTGATAATATTAATTTATTAGATATTTGGTAGAACCCACCAATGTAGCTATTTAAGCTTGTAATTTTTTTGGTTCTAATGTTTTTAACTATAAATTAAATATCTTTAATAGAGATTGTATTATTTAGTTTACCTATTCCTTTAGTGATCTTTGGTAGTTTGTGACTTTCAAGGAATATATCTATTTAAGTTGTTTTTAATATTTTCTTCATATTTCTTAATATCTGTAGAATCTGTAATGATATCACCTCTGTAATGCACAACCTTGGAAATTCGTGTCCTTTTTTTTTCTTTTTATCCTGACAGTCAGGGTAGAGACATCATTTTTATTCATCTGTTCATAAATAAGAGCTTCGTTTCTTTGATTGTTTTGTTGTTGTTGTTTTTGCTTTTTATATCTTGAAACCCTTTTCCTCTATCTGAAAAATTCTCTTTAACATTTTTTATAGTGCATGTTTGCTAATCACAAAGTTTTTCAGCTTGAAAACAGTCTAAAAACAGTCTTTCTTCACTTTCTTTTTTGAAAGATAGTTTCACTGGGTGTAGAATACTAGATTGAATTTTTAAAATATCTCTCAGTACCTTAAGGATATTGCTCCACTCTCTTCTTGCTTGCATTATTTCTGACAAGAAATCTGTCATTTCTGTGGTTATTCTTCTGTGTGTGATATATGCTTTGTCTCTGGCTCTTCATCACTGATTTTCAGCAGTTTGATTATAATGTGCCTTGGTGTAGTTTTCTTCATGTTTCTTGTGCTTGGGATTCATTGAGATTCTTTAGTTTGTGAGTTTATAGTTTTCATTAAATTTGGAACATTTTTGGCTATTATATCTTTTAATATTACCTTTCATTTTCCTCCCTTCATTTGAGTACCCCAGTTATATGTTATTAGGCTGCTTTTCTTCTGCAGGTCACTGATGGTAAATTAAATTTTTTTAGGGTCTTTTTTTCTCTTTCTATTTCACTTTAAATAGTTTCAATTGCTGTGTCCTCAAGCTCACTGATTCTTCTTACTGAAATATATGGTCTGCTGTTATTCCATCCAATATATGTTTTACTGTACACATTATAGTTTTTACCTCTACAAGTTCAATTTGGTTGGGGCTTTTTCCTGTCATCCCTGTCTGTAATGTATTTATTCAATTTTTCCTCTAGGTATTGTTCACATGTAATACAGTTATAATAACTGCTTAATACCCTTGTGTGGTAATTGTAATATCTGTGTTAGTTCTTGGTCAGTTTTGACTGATTCGTTTTCTCCTTATTATGGATCATATCTCCCTACTCTTTGCATATCTGGAAATTTTTAAAATCAGATCCAGACATTGTAAATTATATTTTGTTAAGTGTTGGTTTATAATTATTATTATAATTTTTTGAGACAGGGCCTCACTGTGCTGCCCAGGCTGGTCTTGAACTCCTGGGCTCAAGTGATCTTCCAGCCTCAGCCTCCCAAAGTACTGGGATTATAGGCATGAGCCATCATGGCTGGCTGGATCATTTTTATTTCTGTAAATTTTCTTGGGCTTTGCTATTGAATGCATTTAAGTTATTTGAAACTAGTTTGCTGCTTTTGGCTATTAATTTTAAGCTTTATTAGGTAAGACCAAAGCCCCCAATTAGTTTAGTGTGCTTTATTTTCTGCTGAGGCAAGACTCTCTACTTAATGCCTCAGAAATTATAAATTTTCTAGTCTGTCAGGAGTAGGGACTATTTTTGCTCCTGTTCAAGTGCTGGATACTGCTGCCGTTAGTTCTTTCAGTTGGGTCTTTCCGTGGCCTGGGGTAGTTTATTTCCATGCATGTAGTGATCATTACTCTGGTGGACACTCCAGGAAGCCCCTCTGCAGATCTCTGGAGTAGTTACTCTGTGAAACTTTCTCCTCTCTTTTATTCTGCTCTAACATTCTAGCCTCCTTGATCTTCCTAGATTCTCAGCAACACATCTTTAACGCAGGGAGTCCTCTGGGCTCAGTCTGCTTCTCCCAGGGATTGTTCTTATCAACATTTTATTCTTGGGCTCTAGTCCAATATCTGAAACATAGGTGATTCCACAGAAATGAGATGAAACAAAATGTATTAGTTTTAAAAACGTGTGATTTTGCCACAACAAATTACAAGCTTTCCACTTTAGTGAGGCATGCATGGAAATATATCTGTGCCCCTTAGCTTCGTAGAATGTTTATAAATCAAAGACTGGCTTTGGTATCATTGACTTTCTCCAGGAAAATATCAAATCATTTGCAATGTGGCACTGGCTTTAAGAGACAACAAGATAAATGCTATTTACCCAACTTTTCAGTGGTGATAATACAGGTCACTATAATCATGTATTTGGATTACTATAAAGATATGTACAAATACATGCTAAGAAATTATATTTAAAATCCATTATGTCAGTTTTTCTTAGGTTAGTGTGTGTCAAAATCACCTGGGTAACCTGTTTACACATTAAGAAATTCTGATTTGCGGGGTGCAGTGGCTCACACCTGTCATCCAGCACTCTGGGAGGCTGAGGCAGGCGGATCTCCTGAGGTCAGGTGTTTGAGACCAGCCTGGCCAACATGGCAAAATCTTATCTCTACTAAAGATACAAAAATTAGCTGGGTGTCATGGAGCATGCCTGTAATCTCAGCTACTCTGGAGGCTGAGGCAGGAGAATCGCTTGAACCCAGTAGGGGGAGGAGGTTGCAGTGAGCTGAGATCATGCCACTGCACTCCAGCCTGGGTGTCAGAGCGAGACTCCATCATAAATAAATAAATAAATAAAAATAAAAAAGAGAGAAAGAAAAGAAATTCTGATTTCATCAATTGCCTCCAGATGTTTCTACCGGAGTTAATTTACAAGCCAAATTTAGTGATCAGTTTCCTCCTCCGCAAAATGGGGAAAGCGGTTATTCTATGCCTCCCTAGGTTGTTACAAGAATCAATGATATAATACATTCAAAGCATGTAATTTAATGGTTACATATAAGTGCTTAAATATTATACATATTATCCAAAATAGATTTTTTGAGGCAAGTTATACATGTACACAAAAGATAATTTGTTGTTTGCCTTTAGACAACTAGTAATCTATACCTAATCTCTAGAATTTCCTATTACCTTAACCCAGAGTAGTGTCTATTGACCGTTAAATTACTGAGAATTTAGAAAATTAGAAGTTTTCTACTAACAGATGTAAATATAAGTAAGTGGAGATTAGAAGCACAGTAGAAAATAGGCACGTGAGAATAACTTGGAAGTGAGTTGAGTTTAACTACAGGAGTCATACAGAGTATTTTCTTCAAGAAAGTGAGTCACAGGGGGTGTTCTGCTTAGAAGATTTCTTCATAAGATTGTGAGAACCCAAATGAATCTTTTCTCTAGGCACCTATGAACTTTTAACTCATTTTATTTCCTTTTATTTCCTTGGGTGAAACCAAGACTTGAATAACAGCAGATATGGTAATATCAGTAT
This sequence comes from Nomascus leucogenys, assembly GCF_006542625.1. Lineage (NCBI taxonomy): Eukaryota > Metazoa > Chordata > Mammalia > Primates > Hylobatidae > Nomascus > Nomascus leucogenys. Next base: position 96,486,141 of record NC_044382.1, on the reverse strand, counting down.
TAGAAAAGATATAGTGTTTCTAACATTTACCTGGGAATCCTGGTTTTTGCTAGCTATATTAAGTTATAATTTTGCAAAAACGCCTCAGGTGAACTTAAGGTGCAAGTCTCTAAAAGCTCATGTGGGAGCATTAAGTATCTATTAACAGACTCTAGTAAAGCTACACTTTATTCTCATAATGTACCAGGTAATATAGGTCAGTAATAGAAGTGGGAAAATCCCATGATCACCTAAAAATCAGATCAAGCCTGAAGATAAAACTGTCTTACACTGGAAGTATCTACTGTAAAATACAGTACAAACAATGAGATTCCCCCTCATTTCTTTATGATTCCCATTATATGTATGTCTGGGGGGTGACTTTATTCATTAATAACCAACCCTCAAGAATCTATTAAGATCTTAGAAGGTGTAGTTCACTACTTTGCATAAGATATGGTGAGAATCTCAATAGAAAAAGAATAGTACATTTCCCAAATGTCCAACAAATTGAAAAAGAAACTCAAAGCTTAAAATTCCTTAGCAATACCTTAGCTATATCTCACACAAACAAAGATTCACTCTTTGCCTCAGATCTAAAAGCTTTACAATCTGCATTTAAGCATATTCAGCATATTCATATTATTTAGTAAAAGGAGTTATTAGGGAAAAAACTCATAGGTCTGATGTTCAAAGATCCAAAACAGAATGTTGTATGCTTGCAATTTTCAAGGATAGATTTATTAGTACCAAGAAGACTAATTTTACCTACTAGTAATTAACCCACCAGGCACCTCCCAAATTTGTGACATTGTGTAATAATACATGCAAATGCACTTTTAGTTTTGTTAATGACATGTAGAATCAATTGTTCTATGTTCAAAAATGAAGCTATACAATTAAAAAATTATCTGATGGAATCGAGGCATCACAAGGGCACTTGTAGATTGTGTATGTTGTATATTGTGGGAGGAAAGTGTTTTACTGAAATAAAGGTAAGAAAATGATTGCACTAGCTACAAAAGCTGAAATTGTGTTTTATTTCAAAACAACTTTCATTTTGATAAGAGTGATGTTAGATATTTTTTCCACACCACTTACCTAGCTCTTCTCTTTATTCAATTATTTTGCAGTGATAAGTCAAATACCGTTTAGTTTTCTAAGGTTTGTATGGTACCATTTATTGAAATCAAAAATGATTTATAGCATGCAAAAAACATTTCTGTGTACTAAGTCTAATTAATTGTATTTATAGCAGAGAGTAAATCTTTCTTTCTTTCTTTTTTTTGAGACAGAGTTTCACTCTTGTTGCCCACGCTGGAGTGCAATGGTGTGATCTCAGCTCACCACAACCTCCACCTCTTGGGTTCAAGCAATTCTCCTGCCTCAGCCTCTCGAGTAGCTGGGATTACAGGCATGTGTCACTATGCCTGGCTAATTTTCTAGTTTTCGTAGAGATGGGGTTTCTCCATGTTGGCCAGGATGATCTCAAATTCCTGACCTCAGGTGATTCGCCTGCCTCGGCCTCCCAAATTGCTGGATTACTGGCGTGAGCCACTGCGCCCGGCCATAAATATTTCTTTACATACTAATTATACTTTAGCTATTATACCTGAAAACAGAGAGATTCCTTTAAATAGCACAGCAACAAAAGACATTGTTAATGATGTTAGACATGTAACTGACCACATCCATTTTTTGGAAAGATACGAAAAACAAGTATTTTTATGTTAAAGAGATGATTTGAATTTATACATATATGCATGTGTATGTGCATATACACATACACCTGTAAGTGTGTGTGTGTATCTAGAGCCTACTTCAATTTTACCTAATAAGCCAATTCTCACTTTTAAAAAATTATGTATATTTTCTAGAGAGAGTAATGTATTGGATTATTTAATCTATCTATAAAGTCCAAGCCTTTTTCCAAAGATGTTTGTGGTAAGTGATTAAATACCAGTATTCAATTTGAAGCAGTCACAAATATTGGTTGGCAGCTTGTGAGCAGACGCATTTTTCTTCCTGAGGAGGTTATTCTGTGCACCTCAAACACATTGGACATCAGGCCTATTGAGAAATCATCATTGTAAGCAGAGTGGATTTAACAGTAGCTTCCTCACAGGTTTATGTGTTTAATTAGCTGACAGAACAGATGAAACAGTAGGAGCTGAAGACTTGCAAGAGAAAATAACATGAAAGTGTAGTATAGTTCTTATTGTGTCAAACATTATTAATAACAAAAATGAAGAAGGGAATTAACTGTAACTTTTTGTATTTTAAAGAATCCAAATTTCATGATTCACCTGATTATAATAAATTGCAGATTTCACAAGCCACTCACTGGATAATAAAATTGCCCCAGTTTCAGTAAGTATATCTGAGTTCAGGTCAGTGAAGACAATTTGAAAAATAGGGATAAGGTCCTGGAGGTGGTGAATGAAACTGAGATTAATGTGGTTTAATGCTAGCTCTCACTCTATATTTTTAATAGAGAAATGAGAGCTCAGAAAATAGTTTTCACATGTCACGTGCTTTGTTGTGTCCCAGATATTACATATTTATTTCATCTTTTAACACAATTCTCCTGTATTTTAAGAATATACACACTCAAGGTAATGCTTTTATTATATATATTATTATAGGAAATATCCACACAAATATGTAATAGTAATAGCTTATATAGACTACTAAAGCATGGAAATTCTTTTTAGTTAATACCTTTATAGCTTTACTACCAGAAAAAAACTGTGTTATAACAAAATCTTATTTAACAAAATGTTTTAACTGCTTTAAGCTCTGAGTTCACCACTGCATTTTACATGGAGGTGATCAATAACATTAAAAGTGAGCTTTCTCAAATTCAGAACCTATTTAAACATCTTGGTGTTCTAGCACTTTGATTTGGTTTAAGCCATGTGGGAGTTTAATTTCTTTTCCCGATTTTGCTTTTTTGTATTTTGTAAGAGATGGTGGCCTTGCTATGTTGCCCAGGCTGGTCTCGAATTCCTGGCCTCAAGCAATCCTCCTGTCTCAGCCTCCCAAAGTGCTGGGATTATAGGCATGAGTCACCACACCCAGACAGATTTTTCTAAAAAGAAAAAATAAAAGAAAAAGAGAACATCCTTATTTTAGGAGGAAAAAATGGCTTTGAAGAGATTACAACAAAGATTCTAGGGATTTTTAGACATCAAATAACTTACAAAATAAAACTTTTGAAGTACTAACTGCAAATAATTCTAAAATATCTAAATTTAGACATGGCTGGCTTTAATATTGGTATAAAGCATATGACAGCTGTTGTAGGATCAAAAGCTGGTGGTGAATGAGCAAACCTTTTCCAAAGCCCAAATAATAACTCCAGACTAAATTATATTAGCTGTTCCTTAAGAGGGTCAAATCATGCATTTGGGTTATCTGCCTCATACTTTCTTGTACCTGTAGTGAGACTAGCAAGTCTCATTGTCCATGAGGTTTTCATAGTTTGAACACCTTGACTTTGCTTGATCTGGAACCCTGAGGCCCCCAGACCTATCTTAGGTAAGTACTCACAAAGAGTGGCCAAAACTTCTTCAACAAGGAAACTTGTCAGAAGCCCTTATAGGCCTGGAGATGCTGATCCACTATTGAAGACCCAAGGGTGGATTTGAACACTTAGAGCCAGAGGCAGCCATATCTATCCTTTGGGTGAGAAGGGTTATTTGAGGGAAAAATGAATATTCTAAGATCAGCCCTATTCAGACCGGGTCACCTGCACTCACATGGCATCACAAATCTAGAGTTTCCAGAATCAATGTGGGAACCTGGCATGTAGACCTGTTGCATGTACCAATTACTATTCATGCCTTGGTATTGGAAATAGTTACATCATTAATTTCCCTTTTGAATTAATTTGAGGTAAAGATAGCACACACATTTTACTAACATTCTGAACATCCTCGAAAATTGGATAAAAGCTAAAGCGCAAAGACCTGGGTGTTGGGGATTCCCTGAATCCTAGGATAAGGATGGTTGCCACTGTTATTTTAGCTTTGTCCCTAGAAATATGTTTGGGTTGGTTTATCCTACTCTCTTGAGATTCAGTCACCCTTGAAACATGGCAAAAACTGGCTTTTACTTTGGGAGTTACATTCTCCTTTGGTAACTTAGGCTTTTGGTGGGGAAAATCAATAATTTGAGGTCTACAATATTGTGATCAGTGCAATTTTTGATGAAGAATAGATACAATAATAATAACAACAGCATTTACTGAGCCTGCTCTGACTGGAGCTTTATATGCATTACCTCATTTAATCTTCACAGGTCTCTGAAGTAGAACAATTATTGTTCCCATTTTACAGATGGGGTTAAATAACTGGCCCTAGGCCCTAGAGCTAGAATAGTAAATCCATGATCACAAACCATGAGGTCTTACTCCCAGGCCCTATGACCTCTGTAGCCACAATGGTGAATTCATCTTTCGATTCATCTTTCGGTTGTCTTAATCATCTTAATTCTGCTCCCCACATCTTATACGGGTAAAAACTCCTCGAGAGATGATATTTTATTTTATTTTATTTTGAGTCAGGGTCTCACTCTGTCACCCATGCTGCAGTGTAGTCATGTACTCATGGTTCACTGCATCCTCAACCTCCGAGCTCAATTAATCCTCTTGCCTCAGCCCCCTGAGTAGCTGAAAACAGGTGTGTGTCACCATGTGCAGCTTATTTTTTAATTTTGTTTTGTTTTGTTTTTGAGATGGAGTTTCACTCTTGTTGCCCAGGCTGGAGTACAATGGTGCAATCTCAGCTCACCGCAACCTCTACCTCCTGGGTTCAAGAGATTCTCCTGCCTTAGCCTCCTAAGTAGCTGGGATTACAGGAATACACCACCACACCCAGCTAATTTTGTATTTTTAGTAGAGACGGGTTTTCTCCATGTTGGTCAGGCTGGTCTTGAACTACTGGCCTCAGGTGATCCACCTGCCTCAGCCTCCCAAAGTGCTGGGATTACAGGAGTGAGCCATTGCACCCGGCCTTTTAAAATTTTTTTTGTAGTGATGGGGTCTCACTATGTTGCCCAGGCTGTTCTTGAACTCCTGGGCTCAAGTGATCCTCCTCCTTCAGCCTCCCAAAATGCTGGGATTACAGGCATGAATCACCACACCCAGCCTCTACCTTTTATCTTTTGCCTTAAATCTCTGCTCTACTTTACTTATTTTCTGTTTTGATACCCTCCCTTGTATTCTTTTCTTATAACTTTCCAGAAAAGTCAAGAAAGGGAGACTAGATGGGGGAGTGGGAGCAGGGAGTTGCTGATGCTATTCAGATGACACCATCAGTATTGGCCAGAAGGAGGCAGAGTCTGTTTTATTATTAATTATGGAAATGTTCACAGCTTTCTTTTTCTACTCCACTTCAAACCTCCACTAAATGGTAAAGGTATCAGCACCAAATCACTTCTAAATAACTCTCCATCTGTAACTGCTAACAGAGACAGGCCAGGGATAGGTGAGAGTGAGTTGAAAGGACAGGTCTGAATATAGGACCAAAAAAGCTGAGGAAAAATATAACTGCCATATGAATTAGATTTGCCCAACTTTTTCTATTAAAGAAATACTGCCTTCTATTTTCTCTTGCATTTTGTGGCTTGCTTAGGAACATTTGTAAGTATTTATGTTAAAATAAACTTTGATATAAATATAATGAAAAAACTTTTGAATTGAAAAATTTAAAGTAACTTACCTAAAAGTTTAACACTATCTAGGAATTTCTATTACAGTAAAAAAACTAAACAACGCCAGGCATGGTGGCTCACATTTTTAATCCCAGCACTTTGGGAGGCTAAGGCAGGAGGATTGCTTAAGCCCTGAAGCCTGAGACTAGCCTGGGCAACATAGTGAAACCCTAACTCTAAAAAAGAAAAAAAAAAATAGCTACGTGTAGTGGCATGCCCCTGTGGTCCTAGCTACTCAGGAGGCTGAGGCAGGAGGATCATTTGAGCCCAGGAGTTTGAGGCTGCAGTAAGCTGTGATTACACCACTGAACTCTACCCTGGGCAAAAGAGTGAGACCCTGTCTTAACAAAAAACACTAAATAATATTTGATCTTTGCAGCCAGTAAGGATCTCTTAATTTCTATTAAAAACAGACCAAATCATTGAAAGGCAAGACAAAACTGTGATTCAGAGTACAGAAAAATTAGTATTTGAATATCTTTATTTCGCAGAGCTGCTTTACTTTAATTAAAATAATTTAACACCATTAACATATTGTTCCTCAAAATAGTCTCTACAATAAGTATTGTCTTTAGAGATGAGGAAAATAAAACAGGTTATGTTTTATTCAGAATCTCAAAGTAAATCCATGAAAAATGCCAGTTTTACACTAATAAAATTAAATGGATAATTGAGACAATCATTCATATAATAAAATCTCAAACTACCATTTTTGTACTAATTGCATTTTGTTCAAATGAAGGGTTTTTTTCCTTAAGAGAAAATTCTTAAAATAAGCATTTTTCTCTCTTTAAGAATGGCGTTATTTAATTATGGAACAAGTAAGAATGCTTTGGACTGACTGAGTCACATAACATTTCTTTTGGAATGTCTATTTAAAGTAATAAAAGAGAAAATCACAGCATGGCAGCTATGTTAATGACTGATACAAAAAATGTAGAGGACTTTTTTTTGTACACAATTAACCTTCAAAAACAACTAGATTAAATAGCTGCATTTGATAACTATATTTTCCAAAATGTTTATAAAATGAATTCAAGTGCCCAGACTTGAAAATTATACTCCACATCATTTATAACAAACTAGTAAATTATTCTAAGATTTCTTTAATAAGAAACTAATTTTCAGAAAAAATGGATGGAAATATACAAATTAAATTTAAAAACTAGAAGTGTGAGTGTAAAGGCCACTGAGAATAAGATGTAAGTATACATTATCATTCACATAACCATACACAGCTCTTTTCTTTATAAAGCCTCCCTTGTTCTTTTCTATTTTGGCATATAAACAATTCAAAGAAAAGGAATTCCATTTTCTTTCCTTCTCTCTGTCTCTCTCTCTCTTCCTTCTGCAGAGAGGGTGAATTGGCTTGAAACTACAAGATGAACTTGAACATGTCGTGACAGCTGTTGGGACTAGTATGTTGCTGTCATGATCCCCCACCAGCTGCTGGCATTTGGAGCATGGGGGCCAGAGAATCTACAATGGGTATAGGCAACCTCTTGAATAAAAAAGAAACATTATAAACCAAACATGTTAATTGGCCAAAACGTAAGATCCACATAAATAAATTAGCTAGGAACTAAAGCAGGTGGACACTTAGCTCTTTTTTTTTACCAGAGGTTTTCTGTTTAAGACTATTTGTAGAAATGTGATGATGAAGGGAATAAGCAAGACTCTGGTGACTGCAAAGCAAACATTGTTGTTAGTTTGCCATTTTGGAAAACATTCACTAAACCAATGTGGGACTGATTGACACAACTTGCTCTGAACTAGCCCAGGATAAAGAGTGATGGATGCAAACTTAGGTTCAGATGGCATTCCTAGCTATAGAGAATCAGGTCTTATTAGTATTTAGTCAATACAAATTGTTTGAGCCATTAATAGCTTAAGCTCTCGCCTTTTGGTCTAAGAATTTCCTGTGTCACATAAAATTGCTCTGCCGTGCTTAAAAAAAATTATCCTACCTGAAAAAATATTTGACATCTGTAATTTTATTGCTAAGGTCCAGATTGGATGAAATGCAAACTTTATTTGAAAACCAGAAGATATAAAATGGTCCTTTTTATGTGTTGTAATTGGAAGCACTGATTAGATAGCACGAATAAACCAGAATCATAGAACTGCAGAAATAGGTTTTGTTTTCAAACAGAAATAATAATGTCCATCATTTCTGTTGTTGGCAATTATAAGCAGAAAAAGTTGGCTGTCTATTGATCATTTCAATAGAACACAAAGTAATGGTTACACTATTCATATACTGTCAAGAAACAGGCCTTTCATAAGAAACATCTTTTTCATTCTTGCTACATATCCCAGATATGAACCAGGTATTAATGGGAAATATCATTCTACATTATGCAGATGGTAAATGTTTCTCCAGAAAAGCACTAGTTTGATGTAAATTGCTCTCAAATGTCCAGGTGCTTAAAGTTATTATTGGTAACATAATCAATGATTGGCATATAAAGATGTGTTTTGTATCTCATTTCTTTAAAAATAGCACCTACTTTTTAATAACCACTTTATATATTCAGATATGGAGGCATAAAGAGACAAAAAGCCAGTATTTGTAATGCTCAGAACTGCTTCAACAAGTTTAGAAGTATGGACAAGATAATTGAGAATAAATTTCAAATCCACATATATTATTATGGTACTGGAATTGTTCTTTTAAGACAGCCAGTTGACTTTTGCACATTAGGGTTCTTACTACCACTCTGTTACTTTGTTGAGGCAGAGGTGGGATCACAGTTTTCTAAGCTCTAAGTTTACTAACCTCTTACGTGTAGCTCTAATAAAAGCACAAGCCGCTACCAGCTTACCATCGAAGTAAGTACAGGCAGTTGCCACCAGGATAACAATAGCAATAGCCAAACATGGCAGCCTTGGATGGCCTGAACTTAGCACTAGAGCTTTACCTGGACCAGGTTAGCCATGAGTGGACACTGACTCAGACACAAACCTGGAAACTGTCTTCTCAGAGGATGTGGCACTGACCCAGATTTGCTCTGAAGTGACAACGGTTCTCTATTAATGACAGGAGCCCTGAATGGAATTCCACAGCAAGTGAGCATGGAACTAAAGAACAGACAGGAGAAGTGTGTCGGGGAACTCTGTATATTGGCATTTATCCTGGAAGTGTATACAGTCCATTGGCATAAGTAGATCACAACAATTATTCAAAGACTAACTTCAGTGCCAGGGAGCACTCATGAGAGCAAGGAAGGGTCTCATTCTGGGAGACCCACGCTATGGGCAATGATGGAAATAGTTGCCCAGACAGACGAAATAAGGCAGAAGTCGCTTGGCCAAACTGAAGTAGAAGATCAGAACTGGTAGGGGTGAGTATGAGTGACCTCCAAGGGTCGTAGGCTAAAACATCACAAATCCAGTCCTCTCTCTGCCTCCTGGTTCAGACTGGCCTTCACAGCTAGACCAGGAAGAGTGGACACAGTCAAATGACTCTCTCCTGAGAGAGGAAGGATTCAGAGTCTAGGAGTATGAAAAATACGCTCTGAATCACCCTGAGGGTGAGAAAGGAAAGATTTATCACCAGCTGAGTCTGCAAAAAGACCGTCTTGTTTCCAATTGACATCTCTTAATGGATTCCCTTATAGACTAGGCAAGTTTCACTTCAGAGGAAATATTAATGGCAGACAAGGCCTCCAATAAAGTTCTCTAGCATTTTATGCAAAACTAATTTCACTAGTCATAAGGGGTAATTAAGAGGAAAAACAAATGAAAGGATCTCTGCTCTACAGAAATGTTAAACCTAATGCCTATGAAGAAAACAAGACTGAGGTCTCCTCCAAGTGGAAGAAGCCAAGAGATAATCATAGATGTTAGACACTGGAGCTGAAAATCTCTTATTGTGCCCAATAATAACTTCAGGATTATAGTGTCAGAAGGATAGTCCAACTTAGGAGTCTAAGAAGCAACCCAAAACTATGTGTAATACAACAAGCCATATTTTAATACAGCCACGCTTAACAGTTGCTAAACTATTGTAAAAACAAACAAACAAAATAAATCAAATTAATAAGGAAAAAGAAAAGGAAACCAAAAGTGGGGAGGTGGGATTGTAAGACCAGATCTATGAGAAGCATAGGAAACTGTTCTCTATACAACTAGCAGAAGAAACCAGAGAAAGTGAGTAAGGTGTCATCTGCCAGCTCCAGGTTAACTGCCCTGTATGCTCTTCTCAGGATAAATCCAATATCCTAAGGAAAATATGTCTCTATATTCCCACTGTTTATTCTCTATTTTTTTAATCATTGAGTAAATGTGCCCGTTATTTTAGCATTTTAGGAAAGCAAAGATATATTCTATTTTGTAAAGATAAGATCTAACTTATTTTGCTGTTGAACATTTTCTCAAACAACCCAGCATTCTTTTTCTAAACTGAATGTGTCACAGTAATCTATAAATTGCAGTAATCAGAAATGGAGTTTTATAGGGGTATTTTTTCCGAGCCATTAAAAATATTCAGCATTAGATTCTGATTCAAGGCAAAAGAGAATAAAATGACCGAAGAGGCTGCAGCCAAATTTGGAGGAGGAACTCACTAAAAAATCTTTTGGTTTATGCAAAGCTTGGAAGAACTAATTTCTAAACCATGACATAATATACAAATAAAATACTATATACTAACTATACAGTGAAGGAATAATCTCAAATAATAATTTCAGAGCAGCAAAAATTAAAGACAATGATTTTTCCTGATAGAGAAAACCAGTGATTGAGAACCTGTAGCCAATCGTAAAAATCCTCAGTAATGTACTATTATAAATAAGAAAAAAATCAGTTGACCATACAAAAAAGAGATACATTCATCAATCAGAGAGGAATGAAGTTTCCGGCATGTTTAATACAGTTTCTCATGGTCATGATGCTTATGATTTCACTTTGGGTATCCTCCAGAAATTCAAGAGAGTAGATATTTCTGAAACTTAAGAAATTGTATCTGACTAACACTCTGAGAAGATACCATTGTTGAATTAAGACACAGAAATGTGAATTCATTTTAATCTTTTCTACTGAAATAATTAGTTCATAATGGCAAGACATACTGAGTTATGCACAAAGATTCTAGAGTACACCTACCTATATTGCTCAGCATGACTAGAAATGACCACATACTAAGTGTATCAGGTTGCCACTTCACTGTGATAAATTGCACTGATAAAACAGTAGCAGAATTTTCAAAAGGGAAAAATGTATTTCATAAATATATGGTATCATTAACAATAGAGAAATTTAACTTTAAAAGAAAATCAGAAACTCAAAATTTGGCACATATATAATTATCCATAACTGAACATGTTATTTAATTTTTAAAGAAAATACTTATGTAAAACAACTGTTCTTAAAATCATCTGGTGACTGATCTTATTAATTTACTTTTAGATGTAAATCCCTGATCAAGGGAAAGGTTTTTTTTCCAGCTCTTTGAAAACACTTAAGCACTGGTGTACATAATTACTTTAAAAACAAAATTTTAAATTTGGGTGCATGTATATTGATACATTAACTATTGTTCATATTATTATATTCTAAATTTGTGTGTTTTTAGACCCAATATTTTCCTGTAATTTGAACTTGCCTAGATTAAAAATAGAATTCACGTGCGATGATTCAGTGTTATCAAAAAGATGTTAAATATCAGTCTGTATATTAAGATTTATCTTACATTTTACACATTGTGCATATAAACAAAGAGGCCTTGTTACTTAGACCCTATATCCAAAGGGACTGTGAGCATGAAGTATACATTTTTAAGTTGTATTCCATGGAGAGGTGCAAGAGCCTGTGATCTTGTTAAAGGACAAGAAGATATTTGAGATATGACTACAGGGTGGTGTGACTGATTATTTTAATTAATATAACCTAACAGTCATCAAAATCAAATGCTTCAAAGGGGTCATCTTGCCATATTAAGTACTTGTTTTCTGATGCTACCATTGCTCTAACCAGCATTAAATGTCCTCTTTTGATAATTGCCTTTAGAAGCCACTGCTCACTCTTTAGAACATTTTTTATAATGGAAAATCTTTGTCCAATAAAGGAAGATCTGGCTTTGGGAAATTGATACAGAGTTAAGTCTGCTGAACATAGATATTTCTGCTCTGGATTTAAAAATGAAACATATAAAATAAAAATATTTTTCTAGCAGCTAATAAACGCCCTTTGAAGGCTATTCCAAAAGAAGAGTTTGACAGATGTTTTAAGCATTGCAGAGGGAGGAGTCCAGTGGCTTCAATGAAACACGTGTATAGGCTTTCAGGATAGCTGCTGCAAAAAACGCCATTTAACATGTCGCATTGCTTGGTGGTCAGTAACTTTGTAAGGAGAAACAGAGGAAGAATATTGCTAACTGACTCTCCAATGAAATCTCCAATCAGAGCTAGGACTTTAACATACAGATTGAATGTAAGGTGATTTGACTTTACTTTTAAAATGTTCCAAGAAGTGGTTTGGCATCTCAGAATATTCTCAACAGATGTTTACAATTTCTCTCTGCTGAATGAGGAAACTAATGTATGTACTTTGTGAATATGGTCTGAGATTGAACTGGAAGGCCTTATCAGGTCAAAAGAAAGCCTTCAGCTTCTATACACAACCTTGGATATTCTGATGAAACTGTAAAGAGTCCTACTAATAGCTTATTTTCACCCCAACGAATCTTTGAATCTTAGAGAAACTACAGCTGAGTACATCCAAATATTTTCACATGAAAGCTCCAGGGAGAAAGTCAGGCAATCTCAAAATTTTACAAAGTACCAAGAGAGAAATATTGTAAAATCTCCCATCCTGGGAAATTAAATTTTCTTAAATGTTTCAAAAATAGAATTCAAGGAAAGTAGCATTCTGAAAGCAGAGAACCCTAAGTAGAAAGCACTATATTGGATACTTAACCAACTTCAGGCATGACAAATGAAACATTCTGTCAAGATGTGCTCCACCGAATCTACCACAAATAAATGTTATCATTATGAATTAGACGTGTATGAAAAGAGATGATTAAAATTTTACTACCAATTCAGTTTCAAAAATCCAATGTCTATTTCATTGAACTAAAATTTATCTTACTAACAATGTTACTTCAACTTAAATGAGAAATAGCTTTTCCTCCCTACCCCACCCACCACCAAAATAACATGAATAAAACATATATCACTAGGGAAAAAATCATATTTAATCTAACCGAAACTATTTTGTGGACTAGATGCCAATAACATTTAGACTATTTTTGGTATGGTTATTCAATTTAAAACAAACATTCAATTTTTATTTTGATGTCATATGCATGAGACTGAGGTAATGTTTTCTTCAGGTAGAAGGAAATAACATTTTGTATATACATCACTATAATTTTGCAAGTTGGTCTTTCGAGAGGCTTTGGGAGATATAAAAGAAAAATCTCTATTTTTCTTTAACACTTTGATAAATGAGTAATTTCAGAAAAAAATACATAGAGAATAAAATTCTATAAAATAGTCTGCTTTCTGTATTATCAACAGTTTGAAATAATTGGGTAAAATATGTGGCACTTTTCATTTTTACTCTATTTCTAATAAAAATTGATTCAAATAATGTTATAGTATTGTTAAAAGTGCTAAATAAGTACCAATTTGGGTACAGTGCATTGTTGTTTTATGAATATCTAAACATATGAAATTCTAGTCAGAGATCATGGAAATTACTCAGAGATTATATATAATTTGATGACAAAAGGCTACATAATAAAATAACAAAACAGAATTACATTTCAATTTTAAGGAAAGTGACAGGGATTAGAATTATTATTGTATTTTTAGTGTTAAAGCTAAAACAATTTCTAATTTGTCTGCAATTCTTAAATGTGATATAAGAGAAAGTACTCAGGAAAGATACCTCCAACTACATAACAGTGTGAAGATTTGGCCTACCTTAAGTATTATTAGTTCAGTGAGGGTGCTGGACAGAATTTTGATATTTTTGTTACTACTATGCTTTATTATTTCTGGGCAATCTAAAGAAGAATTAACATTACAGCATTTTTTTTAAATGGAAAACAAAGTGTACTTTATAGACACTAAAAAATTCTATTATTGCAACTTAGTCAGTTATTTTACATTCTAGTTACTTGCCTAAGATACAAGGCAGTCTAAAATTGCCAACTGATGACTGAATTAAAAATTCTTCATACAGTAAGTGACTAACTCTCAGGTTTCTTTTAAGAAACACAAATCAGTAAAGGAACTGAACTAATCAGTACAAAATTAACAGGTGATACCCACTTGAAAAAATCAAATCTAATGAAAATAAAATTAGCAACAGATTTTGTTGTTTAATTATCTGTATCAACTAGCATATACAAATGTTAAAACTTTTCAGCTGAATTGCTGCATTTATAAAAATGTATGCACAACATCATATTTTAAAAAGAAACGATCATCCAACACATAACTTGGCAATTTTTTGTTAGTTAACTGTTCTACTCAAATTAGATATATTGATTTAAATATTTAAATACTTTATTTAAATCTGCATTCAAAGTACTATATTAGGAAGGTGTTGAAATAAAAATACAAAACAAAATTTATAAATTATAATATTTAATGCCAAATGTTTACAAATGTTGAAAGAATGTAATGTCTAAATTTAAAGTCTAAGCTAACAAATCTAGGAGACCCTACAAATGGGAAATATTGATTAACAATTAGGTAACATTTTGAGTACTTTAAAAAATAATTTAATAATAAAATCTAATTTATAAATGCAATTTAAATCTTTGAAAATTATGTAAAAAAGTTATACAATATGAAGAAATGAAATTTTGCCTAAAAAACAAAATAATTTAGTATTGTTCTTATTTTCTGTTTATTATATTCAACTTAAAAATTGTATTTCTTGTGTATATTTTGGAGAATCATTATTCAGAGGTAGATTTTAACAACAAAATAAAAACTTTTGCATTCATTCTTATGTTTTATATTTTTAGAGGAATATTATTGTTAATGCTTTATTTTCAAGTGGTTACTACTGTTTGTATCCAGTATGTAGGAAAGAGTTCACCAAGATGAATTTTATAAGTGTCTGTGTCTGTTTTGTATAAGCCTTGATTCCTATATTCTTCCAAGAAAATTATGGTTTCTAGAGACTGTTTAAAAAGTCATTTTCAGTGGATATAATGCTGTTTCTACAAATAATTCTTTCTCTTGAACTAGAAATTATTTATCCTTCATATTAAACTAATAATTTTAGTGTCTGGCCCTTTTAACTATTATTATTTTCAATAGCAACAACCCTAATTTACTTTTTCTTTTTTCTTTCTTTTACCATGTGACTACCATTTCTGGCCAAAAAAAAAAAGCCTTTTTTACACCTGAATCTTTTCTCTCTCTTTCTCATCCTTTCCTCCCTCTTTCTCATCCTTTCCTCCCTCCTTTTCTTTCTTTCTTCCTTCTTTTCCTTTCCTTCCTTTTCCTTTCTTTTTTGTCTTCTTTTATTTTTGGAGGATAACGTTACTGAATCAAGTAGCTGTTTAGAAGAAGGAGCAAATGTTACTACCTGTAGTCAACTGGCAAGAAAAATGAAAACCTTTATCACATGAGAAGTATTTAAAGTAAACAGATTTACTCAGAGGAAGGCCTGAAAAAACATGGAGTAGAAGTTACAGTCTGGCACATAAACTTAAATCTTGTTTGGGAATTTTTTGGTGGAGTGTATTTCTAAAATGCAGTCTGCTGATTTATTTATTTATTTTTTAAAAAAGGCTGACAGTTAATTAGCACAGAGTCTTATTACAGAAGTCTCCTCTAAAGCAGACATATTCAAGTTATACTGAGGTGATTGTCATAAAGGGGTTGTTTGCTGTGGCGCTCACAGATGGCAGAAAAGACAGCCCAGGAACGCAAACAGCCTGATAATCAAGATAGCTTTAAAATATGGGTGAGTTTTCAACTCTGATTCTGGCAGCAGGCTCTTTTCAAATATCTTGGGTTTTATGTCCAAGTGGTTTACTTTAAAGCAACGTTGTCATCAAAGGGGTCCCAGAGTCAAGAATAATTATGATAATTACCCAGAATTGCACCCCCCAATAATCATAATAATAATCCTGAATCTTAACCAAGTATAATATTGTTTGTGCAATACACTGCTACATTCAAAAAGATGAAGTGCTAGACAACTACGATTTATTCTTAACTGACAAAGTAGCTATAATTGTATGACTTTCTAGGATAATGGTTTAAACAAAAGTAAATAGTAAAAAAAAGTCCCCCCACCCTGCCCCCCCAAAAAAGATTGGAAAGCTTAGCTGTGTTTAGTGCCCATTGATGAAAGCAGTGTTCTCTGATCCATGCTGCTATTGTTGGTTTTAGTTTAGCTCCCTCTCAATCAATATCTAACAGGGCATGATTTAATAAGGTTTTATAATCTCCAAAAATGGTGGGGGGGGGAGGGTGGTTGTGGTATTGTCATTCATCAAAGGGGGCCTTTCAGGTTTCTTTGCTTTCACCTGCTGGGACCCATTTGGTCTCTTTCAAAGAGAATGCAATGACAAAATGAATGAGAAATGCTAGAATAAGAGTCCCTTATTCTACCCAATAGTTTAATCAATGGGTACTTGTAATCCCTATTGTACCTCACAGAGGTAGTTGTAAGACAATTAAATCTCGCTTCTCAGGCAAATGATTTTGGTAGTTAACCTGAAACAGCCAACAATATTGAAGAGAATGAATGCATTTGAAGCAATGATGTAATGGGATACTGCTTGGCCAGAAAACGGTGCATGTGTATTGATGTGCATATCTATATGTGTATGTTTATTTCAATACTCTATGTCCACAGTTTTCATGATTCATAGGTCCTTTGATATTACGTGGGTAAGTGGCAAGGATTTTAAACAATTTCATAATCTGCCCTTTTAATTTATGTTTTAAAAGAACACAAAAATATTCTTATTTTTGCAGAATTATATACTCTAAACTGTAGTTTCATAAACAGAAAACATTTACATAGTTAACATCAGTTTGATGTGACAACCAATTTAGTTTTAATTTCATTTGCATCAGCTAAATTCAATTTCGCTTTCCCTCCTTACTGAATTGCTTGAATGTCAAACGGAAGCTTGTAGTCTTTTGAAGAGATACTCATTTCAGCCTGCATTATTTGTTCACCTTCACTGTGTGGACTTCCTATTTTATTTCAAGTATAGTCTATCAGGATTCTCATGGTTTGTCCTTTTTAAGAAGGAATAAAAATGTGCCAAGTGACAAAATTGTGTAGCGCACACAAATTCTAAAAGATTCGTGAAAAAAAATACACATTTTTAGGAAGTCTTGTACTTATTGACAAATATTAAATACAAAATAAACGGAGCAAAGAGATTGCTGTATAAGAAACATAACATAAACATGCATTTTAGTTCAGAATAATTTAAAATTTTAATGTTTCATCATTTAAAAATTAAAGGGCCCTGCCTTTAGTATAATTTAGTAAATTAAATATACCTTTAATTTATCATATCTCATTTACGTTGAAAATATCCATATTCCTTTGCCAAAATTCTCTAAGAAGCCTCAATTAATTATTATTTATATTTAGTCCAAGCTTTATTCCTGAGGCAAAATCCTACATTTAATTACACACAAACATGTAATAAACATACTTTTATCACTGGAGGTACACATTTTCTTCTCCACCTAAGGGGATTCTAATAAAGAGCTATTGATTTGGGAGATCTGTACTCCAAAAACATATTGACCCAAACATAACAGATATCACAGATGTGTGCTGTGCACGAAGTGCATATGTCTTTTTATTAAGTTATGCAGACATGTAGCTTCCTTATATGTAAATAAAATCGCTCTCCATTGATGCTTGTACACCTAATTCTCTCAATTATCCTTAAATATTGAAAAGCAACTTTCAGGGAACTAGGCATGTTGCCCTATATGACTTCCAAGGCAGAAATATTGGTATCAGAATTCTACATACTTGTAGATTATTTTTTAAACCTGTTATTTTTCTATGTTTAGATCATAGAGGAATAGAAAAATCCCTTAGAAAAATAAATTGACCTAAAAAAAGATGTATTTGCTCCGAATGCTGAGTTTAGTGAAGAGTGATGCACCTGACTCCTCTGGATACTTCCAAATGGGTCTGGCTAATTGGGGTAACCTAAGCCAATGGCCATTTGAAAGACTCGAGGTCAGGTGTTTTATTGCTGGGATAGTATTCAAAAAAATGACTGTCAGGGGTGAACGAAGAATTATGTCAAGAGCATTCAGCATTACTGCCACTAAAGAGAGAGGAGGGGAAAAACATTGTGAAGAAAAACATGTCATTTTCTAAATGAGCTAGGGGAAGAGGATAGGGCAATAATGTGGCCTTCAGCTGTTGGTTTATTAGGTTTCCATTCCCATGATCCACATCTGCGTTAGGCAGAAATAGTTTTACTTTTAATACAGTTGCACTCTACTACTTTGCTTTCTTATGGAGTAAAAAATAGCTGTGAAAAATGTGCAAATGAGGTTTGTTCTGTGTGGCTGTTTGTTTCCCTATCTCCTATGCTATTTTCCTGGTTCTATAGCAAATCTTAGCATTGTTGTCTGATTTGCCATGGAACAGTGAACATTGCTTTTCCTAGCCAAATCATCCAGTGTTAAATGCTATGTGATACAGATCAATAGGGCATCTACAGCTGGACAAAAAGGGCAATGTTGTTTCTATTAACAATTTTAAAAGAGTGTGGCCTAGTGGTTAAAGGATTAAATAGGTTGTTGAGGTTTTTGATGTCTTGAATTCTAATTCTACCTAAGTCTTTGGATTCCTGATGAAGTTGTTAGCAGATTTTTTTCATTTTGATCTGCACCAATATACTCATGGGTTATATACTTGGGGATATTATTATCGTGTGATCATTCAATAAATAATAAAAATCTGGAGGACTGATGAAGATTGGAAAAACATCTTGATGACTTCAAAAAATATATTCAATCAGATTAATTACTAATTATTAATTGAATAAAAATTTTCAATCAGATTAATTACTATATTATTTTTCACATAATGGTTCTGTGTTTCAGGCTGTTCCTCCATCTCGCCTGAGCCCTTTTAGCAAAGTGGGGTAAGGGCTTGTATTGGTTCTAGTTATCTGGATTTTCCTTAAGGAACAGGATATGTTTTGTTTCCTGTAAAGACATAACTTGTCAGTGGCATTTTAATGAACTGTAATGTAGAAAAAGTGGTTGGCTTTTTGGTGCCATTGCCAACGCCAGGTGCAAATGGTTGTTTTTGAGGATTAGCAATACACACCCCTCTTTATTTCATTTTGGGGCAGAGGCCTGTATGAGTGTATGTGTGTTTGGTTATGTGTGCACATACGTCTATGTGACAGAAAGAGAGAAAGAAACCGAGACAGAAGAGTTTTATAGAATTGTATGTTGCTGTGGTTAACTAAAGCTAACCTTTGAAAGTAGTATAGGCCCTCCTATCGTATTTCCTGCAGAATCAGATTTCTGGATTCCAGATGACCTGAATTCTGTTTTCCTTCTTCCTTTTCCCGCTGTCTGTCTCTGTTTCTCTGTCTCTGTCTCACTTTTCTCTGCTTCTCTTTCTCTATTTCATTCTTTCTCATTCTCTCCCATCCCCAGTTCATTTCAGAAGAATGTTACATGTTTATAAACAATTCACTCAAGCAGCAAAGAGAAGAGAAGGAGGAAAGAGATATACTATTCTTGGAACAAAGACACATATTATCTTTAGTGTGATCAAATAATAGAAGTCCAACATTAATTATATTCAAATATCTGCCATTTGGTTTTAGTATACTTTATTTTCCTTTTTTATTTTATGTGTTTAATCTTGTACTGCATAAAAGTGGGAATGCAGCCCTTTGTAACTGGAGACTGGTGGAAAACTAAGTGTTCTGAGGCTGATGAGACTGCACATGGAAATGGAGACTGTGGCTATCACTTTGGTCTTAGTGGTGACCCAGCCTTGGTCACAGATTAAATACTTAGGGCAGTGCATTGTGGGAAGACACTTTGTGAAAACACTTGGAAAACTAGAATTAATATACTATGTTAATAAAGTTTTCTTGATTTTTGGAATAGTTGACTTAAGTCTGTGTGAAGGAATTAAATGAAATAGTCAACAATCAAGTATAATTTCTTCCCCAAATCAATGGGGGATTTAAGAAAACCGTTTCTTCCATATTACTCATGTTAAAGAGATATTAATTTCAGTCACATTAAGATGCTATATGCTTCATCTGACCTTCTTTAAAACCTCCTTATTTTCCTAATTTGCTCCAACAAGATTTTTATTTTAAAAGATGTAATTCAAACATCATGTTCTGGTCTACAAAAGGGTAATTTTGCAGCTTTTAAAAGGAAATACACTTATTTTATTAACAGTTTCCAAATTATTGGTGGGTCTATGTTTAGTTTTTCTTAAAAATATACAATGACTTTGTAGAATCTTCACTATAGCATGAAATAAAAAATTTCTAGGTGAGAAAAAAGAGCTTATTTCTGTATAATCACAACTCTGCTACTTAATGTTATTTATTATCACAGGGATTAATACTTAATTAGCTTAATGCTTAAATATTCAGCTATTTCAATATTTAATTATTAAATTATTTGATATTCAGTTAACTTGGACAAATAAGCCAATCAATATTAAAAGACTCTCTCTGAACAACAAAATAAAACAAACATTTTGTTATTTAAGTGAGATTCTGATCAATAGATTTTCTTTTATATTTTATGAATTCTGACATTACAGAGAACTAATTGACAAATGAGAATACAATGCATTACTACTAATTTCAAATACTAGTTACATCTGCTTGGTGTGACTCCAAATATAATTTCAATCTGAATTTTTCTGCTTCGCCTACTGCATCTACAAAAGCGTTTGCAACATTTTCTACTCTTTTTTCTCTGGTTGTTTTGCATCTCTGGTTGTGTGGCAAATTTTATCAAACTCTTTGGACATATAAATACAAAAAGAACCAAAAAAAATTAGTCTATTTCACTTCTGCCCTATCACTTCTCTGCCATGAACACTTGAAAGTGTCCTGTTTACTCATTTTATGGAGTTCAGTCATTTATTCACATGGAAGTGCAAATTAAAAAAAAATAAGTTTTAAAAAGGGTTTTTATTGAAATATTTCATTGTAATCCGTTATGGATTACCTCTCTCAGCATCAGTGAGAAGCTATTAGTTTTCTGCAAGCGATCAAACAGAACTGAGTGGGCAGCTTTAGAGCACATATATACACTCCCTGGTGGATTTTCAAGCACAAAGTAACTTAATGTCCCACTGATGTTAAGCAGTCAGTTGTCACGAAAAAGCATAGTGGCCATTCACGACCAGCTAAAATTATATTTCTAGCAATTGTTTTAGATCTGTATATAGAATAATTCACTTTAAAATGATTAAAGTATTTGTCTTGTTTTACATTCCTTATGATCAATCGACTAACCTGTTACTATGAATTACATAGAATGTCTAAGAGGAAAAAAAATCAGCTGTGCACACATGGGGCTCCTATTTCAAGATATCTTTCTTTATCTATCTGTCTGCTTTATAGCAACACACTGTATAATAATAATCATGGATTTGGGGAGCTTATATCCAAAGTGAGGATTTTCATGATATCAAAGATTAGAACCAATTAAAACATAATCCAAATGACTCATTTCATCTATTAAATGACAAATTAACATGTTCTTATAAATCAGAACTACACAGGGTAAAAACAAAAATGTAACACTATGAAGCAAGTTTTGCCAAGTTGCCCATTTGTTCTCCAATATTTGCATTTTAAAGAGGTATAACTACATTTGTCTTATTTTGCCAAATATTTTAGTTGAATGCCCTCATAAAATCTCCGGTTTTCATAAATTCATGGATATTAGGGCTAAAAGTGTACATTAAAAATGATACATCTTGCTCTGAGACACTATACAGGAAAAAAATAACTTTTCAGGGGTAGACAAAAACTGAAAAAAAATGCTTTTAAAAATCTTTCAGTTTTTGAACTAGTATGATATTATATCAAAACTGTAAAACCCATTATACGTATAAACATAACTATATCAGTAGCATATGAAGTAAATTATGCACTTCAGTTTGCCAATGTGTAATATCATTTTTGATCATATGTAAATTTGCTATAAGAGGTTTTAAAAGGAATCTTTAAAAATATACCCCAAACTACAACAGATTTGTCATTCATGCACTGCTGAGCATAGAGGCCTAATTTTACCTTTTTGCTATTATTTTAAATTAAGGCACTTATCCGAAAGATCAAAACAGCTTTTACAATGGACACTTTGTGAAGGGAGATAGTGATAATATCTGGAGGAATATGGTAATTAGTCCTGTTGTAGAGACACAGAGAGATGCCTAATGCATATATTGGGAAACTGCAAAGACACCAAATATAAAAGTATATCTCAAAGTTGGGAGGGTAGATTAGAAGGTGCCTAGTGATCCGGCAGAAACATTAAATAAAGCAAAAACATTGCATTTATAAAGCAAGAACAAAGACATTTCCTTTTGCTTTGCTGGTAAAGAATATTAAAAGAGGACAACCTCCTTTTTGACAGCAGTTTTAAATCCAGCTTTTCATATTACAGTCCTTAATGAGGGACCCCACAATATCAGATGAAGAAAAACAAAGAGAATTTTTGATGAAAAAAAAAATCAGGAAAAAGAGAAAGATGACTGAGAATATGCAAACTTTGTCTGCAGTTGTTTGAGCACAGGCATAATGCTGAAGGGACTTTTTCCCTCTAACTACCTATTAAGGAAGGCTGCATAACAAATAGCAGACTATCCCCTAAAGAGCTGAAAGGTAAAGTTCTCAGGAAGCCCCAGTAAATACTGAAATGATTTTTACTATTCCGAATTTAATTCGACATTTTCTTAGTGTGTGTATGGGGAGGGCGGAATACCCCCTTTGTGTCCTAAAAAGTGTCATGCAACACAGAAAGATCTCTCTGAAAGAAAACGCATCTTACTTGACTAAACACTGAGCTCTCAGCGTGAAGAGAATAAACGCCTCAACGGTCCACGCGGCCGTGTGGCTGAGCGGGTCCAATGCAGTGCTCTCACGCCATCTAGCGGCTTTGTGAGAAGTCTCTGGAACGCCCTGTGATCTCAGCGAGCCACTCCTGTTTGTATTCAAGTAGTGCCTATAATGCAAATAGAAGTGCAAATAGAAGAGAGAAATTGCCATAATTATTCAGAGAATTTGGACACAAAGTAATTATTTTGCTTGAAAAGTATAAATTTTTCAGGATGAAATATTCCAGCAGTTTAAATACCCTGGCTTAAAATTTTTGGTGCCATTTTGGTTTAAGCGGAAGTGGTTTCAGAACTAGGGCCCTTGCTTTCACTTTTGTCTACTTATCTGCTACATCTCTTTCCTTTCTCCTCCTCCACTTTCCTTTATTTTCACATTCTACTTTTCTTTAAAATTTCTGTTTTGATTTCAAGTTTTTCAACGGCTTGAAGCTTTTGTGTGTGTGTGTGCTTGTACTCATCAGGCTTTTATTTTAATAAAATGCCCCCCCCTTTGGCATTCTAATTTGAGATAATAATAGGTAATAAAATCAAAGAACCAACTTTCTGCTCTTGGAAACACCCAAAATAGTGCTATCCTCAGACACTCTTCCCTTACCAACCCTCAGATGTGCTGCTCTGCAAGCAGCACTTGGAATGTCAAATTGCAAAGATATTGTTTACAAGCTATTTTAGCCACTCTCAGAAATACAAGTTTCCACTGTCATCTTTGTAAAATGGCATTATACACACTATTTATATGAATAGAAAGTGTGCTTGAACTTTGCTTAATGAGTCAATCTTCAACTAGTGTAAAGTCTACTTAACCAAAATCACGTTTCATTCTTTTCCTATTTGAGAGTTATTTCATAGGCCTAGGCATTCTCCCTTTTGATCCCACTGAGTCACACATTTTAATATTACATTTGTCTTATCTACAGATAGAAACTCTTATAATCTGAAAATATAGTTTCCTTTTTGGATAATGTGAAAAAGTAAATTTACAGTGTTGTCATTGATATACCTTTTAATGATACAAAGAAGCTAATTTCTACATTTGTAGAAATTCATGACTAATATTGCATAATATTAGTCATGAACCAGGATTAAATTTTCTAAATCACCAATAAAAGGGGCTGTTCCTAAATAGGAATTCTGAAGACCTCATGTATTTTATTGCGTTTGGGAATCAATAAGAAATGTAAGTTGTGACTTTCTCTATACATGTGGTGTTCAAAGACTGATAAATATTTTAAATCAAACATCCTTACTTGAAAGGATTTAGTAAATTAATTTAGTACTTGTTGAAGAGGTGTGCACATTTAACCTTTCAAACATTATAAGTAATATACAAGTGGAAAATAATTTTTTTGTTTATATTAAAAATTCACTTTCAAGGATTCAATTATGAACAAACAAAAATTCATAAAATCTGAATTTAACATTTCTCTGATAAGTATGATGTTATTTGCCTTTGTTGTGTTCTTTTTGAACATTTATGTTTCATCATTTAATT
Source organism: Nomascus leucogenys (assembly GCF_006542625.1). Lineage (NCBI taxonomy): Eukaryota > Metazoa > Chordata > Mammalia > Primates > Hylobatidae > Nomascus > Nomascus leucogenys. The sequence goes on along the minus strand of NC_044382.1, from coordinate 96,461,861 downwards.
TAGACTATGAGCAAATATTTTAAAGTCAGGATGCTTTTTTAAAAAATGCTGAATCAGAAAGAATGTTCTTTAATTTTTCTACTTTGTACTAATTTTAGTATAAATTTTCTTAAAGAGAGGTCAAGTCTGGGTTTTCGCCTTTCAAACAACCATAGGGAAAAATTCATGTTACACAAAATGCTCATTTTTTTTCCAATTTTTTCTTGGAATGGCAATATGAAATCTCAAACAATAAATGTTTACAGATGATATCTATATATATCCTAGTAGATCAACTGGTTGGTGGTTTTTTTAAACTGATATTTTAACTATAATTTTCTTATCAGAAGACATTATCTGGTAATTTTAAAATTGTACTTTTATTGCATTTTCTAATAATTATTATATATGTAATTTGATTTTATTTTCATATGTAAAAAGAAGCTATTTATAAAATTCTAAGTAATATTGGTCCAATTTTAATTGAAATCCAGCAGTGTTTCTACCAGTTTTAATGTCAATATTATTGAGAACCATATATAGCAGTGTTCCTTAAAACAATATTCAGAAAAACTTTAGAAAGCTGGAAACTTCTTTGTTGAGTAGCATGATAGTGCTTTTCTGCATTTTTTCTAAATAGGTTCACATAGACAGAAAAATAGACTTCCAAACCGTTTAAAAAATATATCTCAGTAAAATGCTACTTTTCTGATAAATTCACTACAACTATACATATTCATTGTTTTAAAGAAAAGGAAAAAACCTTAGGGAGGTTTCATTTCATAGAAAAAGGCATGTGGGCATCACACATTGCTGTCTGAGGACAGTGCTGCATTTTGATTAGAACAAGAAGCTATAATTGGAGTGATAATCTTTTACACTGTTTTTAATTGTAATCAGTGCAGATGTTTGTAGCTTTATGATTAAAAAATGGTGCTTTATGATATGTATAGTTGATTTTCTAGGCCACAGGCTGCTCAACTTGGCTTATCTGAAAACATGAATTTGATATTCAAAAGTACTGAAAAGTGAGAAATCCACAAGAATTAAAAAACAAACATCTATCATTTTTGATGGACTAAAATGTGTATGTTTTAATTTTACTAAGCTTATGTAGATAATTTTTTGTATCCTTTCTTCATGAAGTGAAATAAAGAAGCTCCATCTATGAGAATAAAGGAAAATTTGAATTATGATTGAAAATAGCTTTGATAAAGAAAATATTAAAGTCTTCATAATTTAAGCATGATCTCTCCCAGGATAAGATAATTTGCCTCATTCTTTAGGTGTTAGAATGAAATGCAGATGAAAACAATTCTATATAAGCATTATATTTTGCATTTCTTTCATTGTGTCTATTTTTATCTTAAGGTAAGTTTCCCTGGAGATATAGATGATAGATTAGATACATAGATAGATGGATAGATAGATGGATAGATAGATAGATGATAGATAGATAGATAGATAGATAATAGAGATATCTGAATTTTTCAGTTTTTATTCATAATGTTTTTAATGGAATTAATAGAATTAATTAACTTTGGCATTTATATTATATACCCCGGGGAGGGTCTTTCTGTATTTTCTGGAGGAACAATTTACAGTCTCATCAACACAAATCAAGGGAGTCCTTTCCTCCCTTTTATGTGTAGGAGTATATTTGGTGTACAGAAATCTCTTAATGAATGTCCTTGGTCAGGTGCTCTCTACCTAATGCTGCACTTAAAGGCAGATATTCTGGATGTTAGATCCCTTTCTTTCACTTTTCCTGGGCTGTATTTCTCTTTTAGGTTACACAGCTAGGCTGCAGCAGTATCCCATTCTGTCTGCCTCTTAAATGAAACAGAGTGGAAAACCATGCCCCCACATAGAAGCATCTGCTTTATTAAAACAATACATGTGTTCAAGACTCAACAAGGCATTTTGAATCACAGTGAAGTTTAGAAATCAGCGGATTAATTTTCAGCAAGATTCCCTGGGGGAATTTCCTTTTTTTCTTTGTATTAAAAAACACATCAATTTAAACAGCAAACATCTGATTATAAGTGGTAGAAACGTGAGTGTATATGTGTAATAGCTAAGACTAAACTGGTTAATGCCTAGAATTTATGGTAAAGAAACTTAGGAAGTACTTTACTTCTTACAGTTTTAGACCTCAAATTCCTAACATAAGAATAATATCCAGTCTTCATTACAATAGCAATATAGAAATTGATTCATTGCTAGAGTGTTTACAAATTTTACAAAGGAACTGAAAATTATTATATGGCTAATAATGATCATTTAAATAATAATAGCTGCTACTCAATGCCATCTGCCATAATTTATATTTTTTATTGCTCATCTTTAGAATAATCTCACAAATTAGGAACTATTTATATTGTACACATAAGGAAACTGAGACTAAGAGAATTTGGATCACTTGCCCATGGTCACCAGCTATCAAATGGCAAAATAAATTCAAATCTATGTCTGCTTCATCCTACTACACATCATTCCTGCATGCCATGCTCATCACTAATATGAGTCAGAAACTGTCCCATGTTCTTTATACATATCACTTGATTATAAAGCCTGTGTCTTTTCCTATGTACTTCTTAAATTGAACAAAATTTGGATGTGTAAGTAACAGTATATTTACAGTATTAACTTCTTAGCAAAAGCAGAAACAGAACTTTTATCAGGTATATCAATAATCAAAGCATTCAATTTTGGTAGAAATCGGGGTCATGATGCTAACAAACTGGATTTAATACAATATTAAAACAAACTCTAATGGATGAATTTGGTAATTATTCTCTGACATATTCTGTATAATTATTCCATTTTATGGATTGTGGAACTGTGCCATTTTCCCCTTGTTCATATCTGCTGCCACTTATCTCATTTGTCAAGAGAATTTTGCACATGACTCATTCTGCTTATTACTTTAAACATAAAACACAGTAGACATGTCATGCCTTGTTTATCTCTGCCTCACCTGACCAGACTTTCTTCAATGTCCATACAACGTTCGCACTGACCTCTTGGGACTTTGTGTTAGTTTACCTCACTTGATTGGATTCCTCTGTCTTGGCACCGCTCAGCACTAATTTCAACCATATCGGTTTATACAATAAACTTGTTATTTTATTTCACATATATGCTTGATATGTTAAGTAATATCCAAAATCTTTAAAGTGGAAGCAATTTTCATTTCTTTACATTTTCCATGATATCATTCTAAGGTACCTAGCAGAATGCTCCAAAGAGGAGCTACGCTGTTCAACAGTTAAGACTGAGCCAGGTGGATGGCAGCTCATCAAGTCCAGTTCCAGTCTTAGAATAACAAGCAACATGCCATTCTATCATGTAAGTCAGTGGGCCGGCTGCGGTGGCTGACGCCTATAATCCCAGCACTTTGGGAGGCCAAGGGGACAGATCATGAGGTCAGGAGTTCGAGACCAGCCTGGCCAACATGGTGAAACCCTGTCTCTACTATGGATACAAAAAATTAGCCAGGCACGGTGGCACGCGCCTGTAATCCCAGCTATTCAGGAGGCTGAGGCAGGAGAATCGCTTGAACCTGGGAGGCGGAGGTTGCAGTGAGCCGAGATCATGCCATTGCACTCCAGCCTGGGCGGCAGGGCAAGACTTCGTCTCAAAAAAAAAAAATTAAATTAAATTAAATTAAAATAAATAAATGAATAAGATATTGTTAAACAAGATGGGGTCAAGACTAATTCTCACAGAATATTATTTGTTTAATATTTTCTGGGTTGGTCCAGAGTCTGATGACCTTTCCCTGGGACCCTTTCTCCGGGTACAATAATTGTATTCATTTGGAAATTTTTAACCAGAGTTCATCTTAACCAGAGTTTATAGGTGAGCACATGAGGACCAGAATGAAAAGTTTTGCTGAAGTTGCAGTACAGTATAACTATTCCTATTCCTCCATCTTCCAGTGTTTTTAATAGAGTTTAGCAGGAAATGTTCTTAATTCAGCCATGCTTTTGTCGACTGAAAATTTTCAATTTTAATGGATTTTTGAGACAGTATACTTGAGAAATAGTTGCATATATAACTACAGATTACATGGTCAAAAAGCAGGCATAGATCATCTAGTCTGCAGCAATAAACTGGTAGCTTCTAGGCCAGAACCCATTCTCACATATGCTTTGTTTGGCCTGCCCAGTTCTCAAAAGCAGATTTTTTTCTTAATTCAAAACCCAGGGCATTTCACATTTTTAAAAAACCTTGCTTCTCATGAAAAACTAGAAGGTTTTGTAACAGTGGGTCTTCTTTCTTGCAGGATAAAATCACCTGGGACTGAACATTTGTCATTCTCTTTAGACAGGGCATACTTTCTCCAATTTGCCGAGTCCTCAGTACTTCTTAGAGAGATTTCTTCCAAGCCTACTTCAGGCGTTCATTATCTGCCTTCCATCTGTAAGCATGTAAGTTGTTCCTAATTTAGTCCAAGCCCTGCATTTTAAACTATTACAAGGAAAGCTGAGTCATTTACAGTGATGCATCCAAGCCCTGGGTGTTATCCACTGAATGATTAGATGCATCAAACTGAGTTACTTTTAGACATTTCAAAAGGATTTTTAATATAGTAAAAGCATTCTATTATAAACTTGCACATCCGTATGTATATAATATAATTACTCAGATCAACTATAATATGATTTATTATACAAAATATCTTCCATTTCACACTTTTCTAAAGGTTGGATACAAAATGTGTAATATGTGTTTTCACTAAACATAAGGTGTTCTGTGTATATAAGAGAAGAAAACAAAGAGTTTCAATGCAGACAGTTCTGCCTAGCCGAGAGAACTGGTTTCTCAAGCATATGGACGGATCCCTTTCTTCCTTATTGTCTTTCTGTCAGTTGATGCTGGAGTGTCTGATGGTGAGGAAGGATCAGTGCCTGACAGATATGAAGATGAGACACCCTGACATTGGCCTCAGCACTAGAAACTTGTACTACTCCACATAGCTCCAAGAAGAATTAAAAGAACTAAGGATCTAACCACTTCCAAGAACTGCCTTGTAATCTGAATCCTTGGAATTTTCTTGGCCTACTTTGAGCTGAAGTTCTGACTCTGTATCAGGGAGAGATTCTTCACTAAATTGATCCTTTTCTTGAGAGTGAGCTAACCCAATAAGCACTGAAATTCATTTAAAGGAAAAATTTGCATTAAAATTTCTTGTAATTTTGTATCATTTTTACATGAAAATGAATATTCCCCTCCACTCCATCCCACACGCACACACAGGGGCACTCACTTTGGGCAGTTTCTTTTTAATGTCTATCAGATTTACTTTAGGCAAACTGAGAAAACATAGGAAGCCAGTTTCAGCATGGTAACAATAGCTCATAAGCCCACCTGCCACCATACACAGGAGCTTTTATCAAGACATAATAGAATGCTAGAGAACTAATTACAGTATCATTTTTCAAACATGACATTCTCTAGAAGTTCAGGCTAATTTATTCCCTCAATAAGTATTTTTCAAATGCAAACTTGATGAATGGCACTGATCTATGTGCTAAAGATGAAGAACAAAAAATGCAAGATCAAAACCCTGCCCACCAGTCACTTACTGTCCTGTTAGAGAAAATTCGTAATGCAAAATTGTGTATGAGTAACATAGGGATGTGGTTGAATGAACGTTATGGATGTTATGGTTCCAAGACAGAAGAGCTAACGAATGCATTATTCATTCTAAAGGTGAGACTTCAGTACAACTTTGGAGGATGGGGAAGGAGAAGTATGAAAAAGGCTTGAGGTCAGACATATGCTTTATTCAGTTGACAGTGAAGATTCTCAGCTGTCCAGAGAGGAAGGTTCATACTGGCAAGAAGTAAATTAAGTAGGCAGGAGAAATCTTCATGGCTAAAATCTCATGCAGGGTCAAACTGTCTGGGTTTGAATTCTGGATCTATCACTTACTAGCTGATGATTGTACCTCTGAAGTCTCAAAGCATCTTACAGAGCCATTTGGGAGATTTTGTGAGTCCATTTATGTAGGGCACGTAGCATAGTTCCTGGCACATTAGCGCCACCCTGTAAATATCAGCTACTATCAGTAGAGGTGGTGGAGAACACGATATGAAATGGATTTGAATGCCAAAATGAGAAGTCAGAACTTGACCTTGTAAGTAAAATGAAAGCTATCATAGTTTTTTTAGTTTTTAGTGGATTTGAGATATGATATAGATGATGTTTCAATAAGATTGATCTGGTGGCATTTATTATAGAGGGTGAGTTGGAGAAAGGAGGCAGGAGGATGGGAAGGCAGCTGGGAGGTTACTGGCATAGTTGGGGTGTAAAGCACTAAAAGTCTGCACAGAGAAATGTTAAAGAGAAAAAAATCATTGAGATACTGGATCTTAATCATTTGGGGTCATAGGCTTCCTAGTCTATATCACAAAAACTGTGGATCCTCTTCTCACAAATGTGCATATACTGTTGCACACAAGCACAAAAGTCTGCATGCAATTTCAGGGGTACAGGAAGCCCTCCCTTAGAACCCAGATGTAGGGAATAAAAGAAAAGGCAGAGAATGAATGTACTATCACGAAGAAGTACAATAATAATATAATAAAATAAAAACAGCAGTATGATAAAGTGAATGTAATAGATTACATTGGATATATAATATTGCTACTTTGTATCTATGTTTGGGAACTGTTTTGTAATTTTAGTTTTCCCCACAGAGATGGACATATTTTTATATCTCAACTGTAATAATTGTATTTTCTTTCATCTTTGATTTTTTTCCTAAAAAATATTACTTCATTGAACTGATCTGTCAAATGCGACTTTCACACTCAACTGGTAAGTACAGGATATCATATCCCGCTCCACACTGCCAGGTTATGCTCTTCTCCCCTGTTTTGAAAATTGGTGCCTGTGTCTGTGTCTTTTATATTTAAGTTTCAAAATTATGTAAAAAACATTGTTCAAAATTATTCTTTCAGTATGAAAATTAAAAAGAAATCTGTATTGGGATTTTCCTTTCTCCATTTCTAACACGAATTAAATCTGGAGACTGGGGAGGCAAGTCTATTTCATCAGTCTCACCTTCACTTACCATTGATTACCCTTCTGCCCACTTATTCCTATGATCTCATATCAGAATTAAGCTCACGAAATAATAGCCAATGGGCCCCAAATTGCAGTTTCCCACAATCTTTTGATAAAAGAAGTCAAGAAAGTATAAGCAGAGAATACACCTTTTTTTGTGGAGCAGCTAATTCCCAGTAGGCACTCCAAATGCCTATCTTTAGGTTCCTTATTTTTATTTTATGATTGGAGCAAAATTATTTATACTCAATTTTGTGGCAAATATCAAAAACAACTTGCATCTCTATTAAAATTATTCATATATTACACAGGATGTAAATATAAGTTTTTACTAATATTGTATCCATTTCCTTCTTTCAGATTAATTTGTTAGGAAATTTCAAATAACATTTCATGAATATTTACCAAGCTTTCACCATCAATCCTGAGGATCAACAGTCTAATCCTGCCATTTAAGCCACATCTAACATAGTAAATTGATCAGATTCTATTAAACAGACTAAATTGAGGTGAAAATAGACCTAATGACCATCGATTCATCAGTTAGGTCAAAACTTTTATCTTTTCATGTATGTTAATCACATGAATATTCTTTTAAAGTATAGCAATTATCATACACATCTAATTCTCCAAAATATGCATGAAACACTGGTATTAGTAAAAGAGACTGCAGTATTTGAGAGCTTTAGGAAATCCTATTCTTGTCACTAGGAAGATGTGGATGTACCATGACTCAGAGATAATTGATTTTATATGATGCTAAATGTAATATAATAAAATTAGCCCCTATCATTCGCATTTACTAACAGCTCTGACAGTTTCCTCACCTTGTATATAGATTCTAATTGGAATTTTTTGAAAATATTTTTCTTATGGATTGAAATTTTTCAGCAATGGCTGATATTTTTGTGCTGAAATGGGCTTAAATATAACTTTAAAACAATTTAAAATAGGACAGTTTAAATTAGAAATAATAATTGAGTTTAAGTTAAACCAAGAATAATTAAAAAAAAAAAAAGACCAACTTGCCCAGTCTCACTGACTTTAAGAGAAACGAAAGCCTTAAGCATAGTCAGTTTGGCATAATGGAAGCCTCACTGGACTAGAAGCCTGAGGATGATGCTGTCTGCTGATTACATTCTCTGTCATTCAGAACCACTGAGGCCATTTTCTGTTCTGTAAAATGGGAATTAAAATACTTTCTATATCTGTTTTGTGGGGTAGTTGTAAGGATCAAATATAATAAAGAGTGAAAACGCATTAATCTTAAGTGACACAGTTATTTAAAGAATGGATTAGTGCTATCCCAATTATTGACTTTTTTTTCCCCTACAATGGTAATTTTTCTTTTTGATTTTCATTGATGGTCTCTGCCCTCACTTCCTCTGAATAAAGCCTTGGAACTTCTTTTCATAATTGGATATAATTAGAAAGAATCCCACATCAAGTAGCAAGATGCCTTAGCTATTATTACATTGTAAAATTCCAAAGAAAACCATTTAGGCATGTGGGCCCCATTTAGGGATCTCTGTTTTATAAGTCATGTTGGTGCAGAAGTGTGTGAGTAGAACTCCACAAATTATACTTAATATTTACTCCTAAGTAAGCTGGTAAATCTGCGTGAAAGGAAGCCCAAGTCTCCATTCTTGCTTCCAGTTCTCATGCTTATAAAGCGAACTGTGTCAGCCAATTCCAGCAAAGCCAAGGGAGGAAGATGTTTTTGTAAGCTTCCTTTAACTGGCAACATTTAGTGCACCACACTAATATCCCAACAACATCGCTATGGCAACCTCAGGCAAACCCTGCGCATCCCTTAACTTCCAGGCCTGGGCAGAAAACTTGGCTTGCGCCACCAGGAGGTGGGGAGGTGGGGAGCTGGGGAGCTGAGGAGTGGGGAGCTGCGAAGAAGGTTGGCTCCGGGCTCTACCCAGCATTAGAAACAAGGGCGGGAGGGCTGGCGGGTGAAGGGGGACGACACCACTTGATATCCTTTCTAAGTGATTCCTGTGTTACTCTGACTTTGTTTTAGTTATCACGTGAGCTAATTACAATGCTAATTAGCCCAGTTTACGGGGGCTGCTGTGCATTTGTACACGAGGGTTCTTTGTTTGATCTGCTACATCATAAGCTTACCAGCACGGAGGGATAGCATGTATCGTTGAACGTGGAAGAACACACCTTCATTTGTATTAATGAAGAAAACTACTGAAAACCAACAGACTAATTAAGGGTAATGATGAACAATTTTGATCAGCAATTATTTTTTAATATCGAAGTTCGCTCCTGGAAAGAGTAGAATGGGGAAGTTCATCTTCCAGCTTTCTACCCAGAAAAAGTAGTGAGAGAGAGATCCTGCTTCATTTCCATTTCTTCTCCCCCAAACTGTTTTAACATATAATTGAATCGATGCCTTTATTTCAAAAGAAAAAAATAATTATAGAGCTTGCTGGGATCATTTTCTGAAGAGAGGACATTATGCGTGCATGAACTCCATCGGTGATCTGAGGAGGAGCAGGCTGCTTGGACCATTACCCATCATTGTCGAACAGCAGAGTAATTAATTGGGCAAATACGTCTAGATCTGGTGAATTCACATGCACAGTAACTGGGCAGCAGCAACACACACTCTTTTACTGTGAATAAAATAGCAATAGTTTAATGTTCCTTTGTGCTATGTAAAATGTCTTTTTTTTCTCCTCTTGGTTTTATCTATTCCAGATTATTTTGTCTATCTTTATGTACTGATTTGAAAAGAGGTTGCTTATTACAAAGGAAAAAGGTATCTAGATGAGCAAGTTTGAATTCCATGTCTCTGTTTATGTTTAAAGGAATGAATTGGGTTCATTATTCTTTCACTAATTTTTAAAATAATTTAATATTTTCACTAAAATGGGTTAAATGAGCATGAAGAAATAGTATTTTTTAAACTAGTTCCAGGAATGGGCGTGCTTCTAAAAAAATTATTAAGGCCTTCTAATTACCGTACAATATTAATTCAAAAATTTAATTTTTTATTTAAGTGTCATCTACAGAGGTAAAAAATAAGGCACAGCATTTGTCCTGGAGAAACTTTATAATAGTCCTCTGTAAAGTATAGACAATCAAACAATCTAACACTTTATTTAAACATCAAAAAGTGGACAAATATTTAGAGGAAATAATATGATTGTTTTAATGCAAATCATCTCTGACGGCTAAGTCCAAATGTAATAAGAAAGCTTAGGTTTTGATTTAAAAGGAAGTCAATTTTCCAGCATCTCCACTTCTGAAGAGGTTAAATGATGATTTTTTTTTTTTCCGATCACATTTTAATCCAGATAACAGAGGACTTGCACTCCTAATTCAGACTTTCTGGTAAAGCTCAGCTTGTCACAATGTATAGCTTTCTTTCCTTTGATAAGGTCAGTTTGCCAAAAAGAACAAAGTGCATATGAGTAATACATTACTCAACCACTTGTATACATACATCTATTTTTCTTACCAGGTCTCACTATTCAGAAAGGTACAGACATGGCACCATGATAAAAAGGGTCATTTAAAAGACTTCGCAGAGGCTCTGTACTGTGAAGGATTGAATTTTCACTTGAATGCCTACATTTTCACATCTTTTTCTTTGCAGAAATATTCCTTTTGAATGGCAGACTGCAATTGGGTAGTTTTTTTTTTTTTTTTAAGTCACTGACCAGGAATATATAAAATATTAGAAGGCATTTGTCCCAGCGGAAGAACACAGTTTACTACCAGGTACCAGCTGGTTATTAAGAAAGTTATACAACTTTGTCTCTTCAGATTGAAGAGCTCCTTCAGATAAAAGCCTTCAGTTCAGTCAAGGTGGAAGGAACACTAAGGTCTGCCACTTCTAAATGACAGACAATTTAAATAACTTGTGAAATCATTAGCCTCAAAGCCATCTACCTAGTAATTTTTCATAATCACATCCAATGTGTATTCTTAGGAACACACAAGCAGACTCCAGTTTATCTTTCTATCTACTTCAATATTTGATCACGACATTTTGAGAAATACACTCATGACTAATTTTAAAACCTCTAATTTTTCTTTAGTCGTTTTATATTTCCCAAATACACTTAAAGGGGTGGGGAGGAGAGAAAAGTCTATTAAATACACTAAAACTTTTTAATCTTGGTTATTGGATTCCCTAAGGAGTTAATGTAAATTCAGTTTGGTTGAATGAAACAAATATTTCTTCATCTACCATCAGTATGATATTGTGCTGGGATTACGGGGAGATATAAGAATGAATAAAGCATTTTTCTCTACTCTTAAGGATTCTAGAATCTATAAAAAAAGTAAGATGCACAACCATAATAAAAGCTAGAATATGATGAACAAGAACAGAAAGTCACAAAATTCTGTCAGAATATATCAATGAGATTTTTTTCTGGCTGAATCAAGGAAGACATCATAGAGGAGAGCGCACTTAAACACCGCCTTGAAAGATGCATTCAATTGGCCTGCAGTGGAGAAGGACAGAATAGTCTGATAGAATTGCTACATTCTGGAAAGGAAAATGTCAAGAGAAAAAGCATCCAGGTGGAAAAAATGCAGGAATGTTGGTGTGACATGGAGTCCAATATAAGCGAGACAGAGGGGAATATAAGTTGCTTGAGCAGGAGTGATGAAAATCAAGTGTGAACAACTATGTTGACACTTGATGTTACTAAGGAGTTTGGTTGTGGTTCTACAGGCAATTGTGAGCTTCAGAGCAACAGAATGTCTAACAGAACTGTGATTTGTGTAGCTTGTAAAATATTGTTTCTTTCTTCTCATGTATAATTTATCTGTTTTTTCCTATACCGTTAACGATTTTTCTTGAACTTTAATTCTATTTTTTTCCCTTTCCTGTTGGAACTAAACCAGAAGACTATAGATGTCATGGACAATATATCTCCCACTCAAGTATTCATGTCCAAACTAAATTGTTAAGAAACTTCACACTAACAATAATGATTTTATGACTCTAAGTCTAGTGGAAATTGTGTATTGTTATTTTAAAAACTACTTAGAATTACTTCTGAGTTATGTGGAATCAGAAATACATTTCCTTGAAAGTGAAACAAGGATATCTTGTTCATATTGTATAACAAAACTGGATGAAAAGGTATTTTTTGGGCTTTTAAGAAATAAACTTGCAAGCCTCCCTTAAGTATGGACAATTTTATTTCTAAATGTTGATATTTGTAAAAGTTATAAGAATTAAAATACATGGACGAGTCTGTATACAGTGACATATAATTCAAATAAAATGTTCCGAGTTCCAACCACTGCCATCCAATTCCCCCACTAACGTACTTATCGCTAACAGAAAAGGTACCTCCATTTTACAAATTTGAGCTTTGATTAGTGAAGACAGAGATAAATTATCCCTTTTAAAATTTTATATAAATTAAAATAATTTTCTCTTAGCTATAGAAAATAAGGCAAATTCTGTGTTTTTTTTTTTTTTTAATTGAAAGACTCTTGGAATAGGGAAGCAGAAATGGCAGCAAGAGTGAATTTCAGCTCAGTGTGTTTTTTAAGTAAAATAGGTTATTCTGTATAAGATTAGTAGAATTTAAAGGTGGGCTAGAGCTATTCTGATGGCCTAACAGATTAATTTTTTGTCATGTGTAGTAAATAGGTGAATGACAGATCAGACACATTCTATTCATTTTGATGTCACGTCTTTTTAGTCCAATAAATTGCCATATAGTTAGCCATTATGACAGCTGAAGCAAACAATTTGACACTGAAATAATTGAATCAGTGGCCCCACATTCATACTCAATATTTGGAGTGAGAAGACAAGTGGGAGAAGTGGAAAGACAATGCTCATGTGGCAATTGGATGAAAAAATAAATGCTGCCCTTTTGTTTAATTATAAGAAAAGAAATTGTTTTATATATAAGATTTAAAATATGACATTAGTCTTTGCATATTCAAAAGTAAGAAATCATTATTTTTTAACCTGAGAATAATGGCATTAATTCGGGCATTACATCTTGGCTTGAGATTGTTGACTTCAACATGCAAAATTTTATTTACCCTTATACTGAAAATAGCTACAACTAAAAATACAATTTAGAAAGGGAAAGTACTTGTGATCCCTGTGAAGGTACTATAATGACAGATACTGTGACCAACAATAATGCAGGATAACTCATATTTTTTCAGTTACTTGATATGTATTAACCAGACTTAATGTAACATTCTTAAATCTGGGCACCCATGTTGTTATAAACTTACTTTGCTTTCAAAGAGATACAGTTCAATTAGGCATTTCTATATATATCTAAATCTCAAGAATAAACATCTGATGGGGATGGAAATACCTAGTTCATACTCATTCTTTTTCAAAGCTCCATGATTGTTTCTAATTTTTGGTATTGCTAAGCCTCTAGAATCTTTTGCTATCTTATCCCAGAGAACAATTTTTCCATATTATATTCTCCTGCTAGATACATTATCAACACATCTCATTCTTGCCATGAACAATCTTCTGAGTTGCTTCCTCCAAATTATTTTTGTAAGATTTCCACCTCCCACCCCTTTCTGGCTCTTATTCTTTCTACCCTTCTCCCTTTCCTTCTGCCTCTATGAGTGTGTTGTTCTTTGCCCATTATTTTAATTCTGCCAGGGAAAACCACAGAAATCCTTACTATCTGGTAAGTGGCAAAAAAGTGAGAGGAGATGGGTGTGGCTAAGTAGGGAAGGCTGCTCTAACTTACTGAAAGGGAGGGCTAAGTTGGAGTTGCAGTTTGTTAATACTTTTATCTCCTTCGTATCGGCTTATAGTATGTTTTCCCCTCTGCCCCGTAGACAATCACAGCATCACTAATAGCAGGATGCTTACATAGAATAATTCAGACCTTCTGACCTTCTGACCTCTGATTATATTTGATTAGGTATGAGTTTACCTGGTAAAATTCATATGTGATCTCCAAGTTCCTACCTTCTAAACTAGTTCCAAAACATAGGGTCTGGCCTATGCAAATGTGACAAATAAGCAAATAATTATTTACTGAGTAGCTATTATGAATAACATACTATGCTTGAAAGTGAAATATAAATCAGGATTCTACAGTTGTTGTGTAGGGCCAGAGGCAAGGATTTGTAGTCAGATGACCCGAGTTTGAGATCCAGTTAGCACTTACTAGCTCTTAACTTGGAGAAAAACACTTAATCTCACTAAATCCTGTTTTCCTCTTTTGTACAATAAAAACAACAAAACTGTCTATAACATGAGATTCTGGAGAGATTTAAAGAAGATAATCTATTCAAAACAATTTTTTAATAAATAGTAGACTACTAAACAAACACAAAGAAATGTAGCAGGGATCTTCTGGTTCAGATGGCCTGAATTTGGGTATGACCTGGATGTAGATAAAGAATAGCCTTGAAGAAGCCCAAATCCCTAAAGAATAAGGAAAATACACACACACATAGACACACACACACACACACACACACACACGTTTCCTCTAGAGCAGGGGTCCCAACGCACCAGTCTGTGGCCTGTTAGGAACTGGGCTGCATAGCAGGAGGTGAGTGGCTGTTGGGTAAGCATTGTTACCTGAGCTCTGACTCCTGTCAGATAAGCAGTGGCATTAGATTCTCAAAGGAGCCTGAACCCTATTGTGAACTGCACATGCGAGGGATCTAGCTTGTGGGCTCCTTATGAGAATTTAACTGATGCCTGGTAATCTGAGGTGGAATAGTTTCATCCTGAAACCACCCCCCAGCCCCCCTCTCCCACACACACACCACGAAACCAGTCCCTGGTGCCAAAAAGGTTGGGGATCACTGCTCTAGAGGTAGCAGGAGTTTGTTAAGGTTTCCTGACTGAGTTACTAGGAATAAGATAAGAAGTGTGAGGAAGATTTCAGCTGCTAGTAGAAGTTACAAGTACTAGACTTAGGGACCACCAAAGGAAGCTTTTCTCCACTTACAATGCTGGTATTAGGAAAAAGAAGTGGCAACACCAATAGCCCAGTTATTGGCTGTCACTCTGTGATGCCACAGAAAGTTAATATTTGAGGGGTAGCTTTGTGCCCAGAACTTGAAAACGTCAGGTGACTAAAGTAACAGCATCACTGAAAGAAAGAAAAACTGACTAGAAGCAGCAAGCTTTATATCAGCTGCCTAAGAATGAAGGGACTCAGGGAAGAGTTCCAACAACTACTCTGATGAGGCTCAGGTCCATAAAGTCAGTTTTATGGTTGGTGTTCTGACTCCTATTCTTTGAATTGACCCCTTTGGTTATAGAAAGCACCTGATACTTAAACATACAAAAATTCTAAGTTGACGTACAATTTTCCTTATAGGATATTTAATATGATTGAGATGAAAGAGCATTCTAGTGTATTATTCCCACTTTCAAGAATCCTGATTGAATTCAATTTTGGCAGAGTGATTAACAGAATAATTTGTGCTCTATTCTTACTGATATACTTATTTCCCTTCACATAATCCTGCAAAAACTGCCTAGTCTTTGTCTTTCTGTGCTTTAGATGTTGTCATATTTCCAGGGATCCAAAGATCCAGTACTTTGGTTTGGAAAAACCCAGACTGTTAGAAATGATGGAGCTATATTTATCAATAGGGAGAAGGCCCACTCCCCACCCCCAAGGATTAGGAGAGCCAACTGGAGAAGTAAGAGAGGTTTAGAAAGATTTAGCTTTTTGGAGATAGCAGAAGGAAGGAACTAGGGTCCTGCCAGTTCTGCAGATGAAAGGACCAGGGCTTTGGTACCATGCAACATCATAGAGAGGTGGCTAGACCTCAGATGGAAGCATTTATGGTGATACCTAGAGAGGGTGGACGCTATGCCCTGAGTCTTCAACTTAGAACAGTGGAGCCACCTGAGACTCTGCTGTCTCAGACAATGAGTCTATTAGGGTAGCCAATATGGACTGAAGATGAGAGGATGCCCCACAGAACAACCTGGAATGTGTAGGACCCCAGAATTCTTACATGACCTAAGGAGTAGATTCTCAAATTATTTCTAATGTCATTATTAGAAACATTTTCTCTCCATTCAATTAAGAAGCGACTTGAAGCAGTTTTATCTGCTTTAGAAAAATAAAAATTTTAAAATATGATGATTCTTAAATTCCACACATTTAGAAGAGAATTTACATTTACTGTGTCATGAAGGGTTTCAATAGTGACTCTATAATGGACACTGACTTATATTTTTAGATACCTCAGTAAGATAGGTGTTATTCTAATGATGTTACAGATATGAAGAATTAAACTCAAAGAGATGTCATTTATCTTGCTCCGTGTTTTATAACTCATAAATTACGAAGTCTTAATTTAAACTCCAGTCTCAAGCTACAAACTCAAGTTTCTGTTATTAACTGTGCTGCCGTTAGAAATGGGCCAAAAGAGAAGCTCTTCATTCATTCACTCAACATATTTACTGGGGACCCACTATGGGTCAGGCACTCTTCTGAAGCTGAGGAAACAGAAGCAGATAAAACTGGCCCTCATGCATCTTATATTTTAGTAGTGATGTGGGGAGAAGGAGACATTAACAAAAGATAAGTATATGTCATCTGTTGATAAGTGATAGGAATAAAAATAAGGCAGTGGAAGGGGGGTGGAAGGTGATAAGGTGCCATTTTATAAATGATAATTAGGAAACATACCTTTGATGAAACAACATTTGAACAAAAATGTGAAGTCAATTGATGGAGGAATGCTGCTGATAAAGGAGAAGAAGCTTTGTGGGCAGAAGAAACCAGAAGTACAGAGGTCCTGCCAGAAGGTGTTGGCTGTGTTGGAAGAATAGAAAGGAACCAGAGAGACTGAAGAGGAGGCAGAGGAGCATAGAGGGTAGCTGGTAAGGCAGAGGTGTGGTGGCAGATCAAATCAGATGAGGCCTCCCAGGGGTAGTGACGGTCTCAGATAAACTTGGAAACCAGCTCCTCTGACTTGACTGGTAGGCTTAAGAAACTATAAACGTTGCAATGTACTTTTATATTTACTTTGTAGGTATCATTTGTGAGTCATATTTTCTGCTAAAAAGCCAAGTAAGATGACTTACAATAATTTTTTTTGTTTTCATACAAAATCACATTAACGGTCATTCCAACCCAGTATTTGCTCCCTATGAGGGGCAACATCTTGCAGGGAGCACAATTTTCATTCACGATAACTAAGCTCAAGTGACCGGGGATGAATAGTAGACTGTTGAAATATGACTTTCAATAATATAAAACCAGGAGCAGATGATTTGGCCTTTCCCTTTGAAGCTTGAAAATCCTGGCTGGGCGCGGTGGCTCACGCTTGTAATCCCAGCACTTTGGGAGGCCGAGGCGGGCGGATCACGAGGTCAGGAGATCGAGACCACGGTGAAACCCCGTCTCTACTAAAAACACAAAAAATTAGCCGGGCGCGGTGGCGGGCGCCTGTAGTCCCAGCTACTCAGAGAGGCTGAGGCAGGAGAATGGCGTGAACCCAGGAGGCGGAGCTTGCGGTGAGCCGAGATTGCGCCACTGCACTCCAGCCTGGCCGACAGAGTGAGACTCCGTCTCAAAAAAAAAAAAAAAAAAGAAAATCCCGTGATTTCCAAAACTAAATTTTATTTTGTTCTGTTAGTGATTGTCCTTAAATTTTGCCTCTGCCTCAATTCACTATGCTTTATGAGGGCAGAGTAAATGTTCCAATGGGGTGAAAAAGATTTAAATAATATTTCATTCTGGTAGTTTGGTCACATAATGTTAATTAGGAAGACGACAAATAGAAAAGTTAATTTCAATTTTACATGACCTGCTGTGTGTGTCAGCTTCCAGTTCATCCAACTTGTGTCTTTTACTTCTCCAACAGATCAGATACTCCATGTGGGGGTGCTATCTGAATAGAAATTAAGTGATCTATTCTCCCACAAGTGCCTAAGGAATTGCAGAGGTAACTTTCATTAACCTTGATGGATCTTAGACATACAAAGCCCTTGAATGTCAATGGGAGACTGGACTCTGTTGAGCTTCTCCTACTTTCTTTAATAGTGCATATTTAACCAAAGAATGACAATAAAACATTTATTGTCAGAGATTTAAATGGCAGTATTTTAAAGCTTTGAATAGGATCAACAAATGAGTCATTAAAAAGTGTCAAAAATGGATGATGCTGGAAGCCATCATTTTCAGAAAACTAACACAGGAACAGAAAACTAAACACCACATGTTCTCACTCATAAGTGGGAGCTGAACAATGAGAACACATGGACACAGGGAGGGGAACATCATACACCAGAGCCTGTCAGCGGTTGGGGGCAACGGGAGGGAGAGCATTAGCACAAATACCTAATGCATGCGGGACTTAAAACCTAGATGACGGGTTGATAGGTGCGGCAAACCACCATGGCCCATGTATACCTGTGTAACAAACCTGCACGTTCTGCACATGTATCCCAGAACTTAAAGTAAAATAAAATAAAAAATGAAGTGTCAAAGATGATTGCTATAGACATCTTAAAAAATACTAGTTGTTTAAAAAAAAATCTCAATATAGAAAATACTACTGTCATCCCTTCTTCCAATTTACAAGCATTAGGGTAAATTCCTTTAGAGAAATAAATTATTTGTGCCAACATTTGTCACGTGCCTAATATGAGTATAGCCCTCAAATTTCGTTTTCCAACACACCATCACTGTGTGTCTGCAAGTAGCCACAAGGCTCTGTACTTCACGTCATTTTTGAGCTCTCTCTGTATGGGCCTCTTAGAAGTCTTAAAACTATGCTCATTTCAGCACCAATAAGGTAAACACTAAATACACTAAGGGAAAGGACAGTGCCTCTTGCTCTTTCACTCACTCATCCCCTCATTCACTCTCTCATCAAGCACAATAGCTCATTGACCCTATTGATAGGAATGGCCACTGAGGATTGCTGAATTTTGCAAATTAGCTTGTGTCCCCTGTGAGCTATACAGCAATTTACACTTAATAGAAATTATAAAGAAGTTTTGCACCAAAATGTGTCAGAGTGGCAATGGGTTAATAGGAAATGTGAACTTTGATTTCACAGAGGAGGAGGCTGAAAGCCTCACTCCAACAGGAAGGGATTCATGAGGGAGTGTAGGGAATGCAGCAAGAGAATTCTGGAAAGGAGTGAGCAAAGAGGAAAGCCTCTAAAGTGGTCAAAGGCAGCACTGACATCATCACCCAAGCAGTGACTTTAGTTCTGAGCAGGTGAATATTTTTAAAAAGTCCAAATCAGTCAATTTAATTGCTGATGGGTTTGTCCTCTCTGGTGGTGAGAAGAAAAATGAGACAAAAAAGTCAGATGATGCCACTTCTCCTGGCAGAGTGTTGTGGTTTATAAATGCAACATCTGTATGTGAATGTGTATCGATGTGTGTGTGCACATATGCTTGTGTGGCTAGGTGAGAGAGGAGGAAAGGAGGCAAAAAGAGGTCCTTACCACATAGCAAACCTGATGATGACATAGGGGATTTCAGTTTTTCTGAAGTTCATAGTCTTAACTCTAACTTAGTGATCCTTGCTCAGAAAGCAAAAGTTAGATATCCAAGAAAATTAAATTGTCTTAAGATTATGATGTCTTATTTTTGAAATGGCATTTCTGTGTGTAAGTGTTATGTCATTGGTAGTTGGCAGGATTCTTTTAAACACAGATCCCAACACACACAGACCTACAAATGCATGGAAGATTATTGGGCCTATTCCATCCATTTTTTATATTAGCAGTGGGAAATATTCAGAGACCAAGGATTTTCAAAAAACATGGGGATTTCTCCTAGGGCTATTCACATTTCTTTTCCTTCTCGTTTCCTTGTAACTATAAGGAGGAAAGGTTAATTCACTGAGAAGCAAAGATGATAGCTCAAACACTTGGATGCTTAATCATTTGTTCTTCCAGGATCCTAAAAGAACAATAAGAAGTCTTGGCAATTGCTTCCAATTACAGTCTTTTCAAAATAAACTGGTATCAATAATGGTTTTTTATACCAACAAAGATATAACCATTAATAACTAATTATAAGTAAGGTTTGTTAAACCAGTGCTGATTTATTCAAAATGATATGTAATTCAAAGTCACTGGTAGTCTTTAACTGATTAGATGTTATGCATTCTTTAATAAAACACTGAATAATTGGGAAGAATTTAACCTCAAGTCAATTAATTAATATTATTGAATTCTGGTTTGTTGCTTGCTGAATTAATAAGAGCTTGCTGTAATCAGCCATAGCATCAACTTTGGACTCACAAGGATGCCAGATATGCAGTCTGGTGACCTTGAATATGTGACACGTTTCTATCGACTCTCTTCTGCTACCCGTCTTCTCCTTCTTCTCAATTTCATTTCTCCCTGACAAAAAGACTAAAGCAGCTTGCTGGAGATGCAGCATGGTTCAGCAGGTGGATAAGAGCACAGACATTGGAGCCAAGCTGTCTGGAGTTGCAATCCCAGCCCAACTACTTTCTAGCTAGGAGAACTAAGCAAGTTAGTTAATTGTTCAGTGCTGCAGTACACTCACCTATAAAATGGAGATGTTAATAATGATTCATGACTCATAGGGTTGTTTTGAAGATTAAACAAGTTAGTAGTGATAAGGTAATCAGAGAGGTACCTGGCATATAGAAAACTCCATAGTAGTACTTATAATAAATAAATATTCTCAGCAAACACTAATATGAGCAGGAAATTATAATTAACTTGGATAACTATAACCATCTCTTTATCAACGAACAGAAGCAGTCAGAAAGGAGAAAGTCTAAGTTTTGTTGCTCTCACTTTCTTCCACTCAATTCCTATCTCACTTTAGCCCAAATTCATTGAGACTCAGTTATGCTCAAGGAGGGCTCTTTTCCTGGCCTTTCTCCAATCAAGAAAAAAAAAAAGCTTTTGTTGATCTTAACTAATTATCTCTCCTATTAACACTGAAATTGCAATTTCAGAAGATTTGTATAGACAAATGTCTTATATAGTCTCAGTTGAAAAACCACTCATGCCCAAATTTCCATATTCTCTAACAATAAGTAAGTTCCATGTATGTCTAACCAGTCTCAACAAGGAATTGAGCTCCTTGAGGCCATAGGCCTCAAGTTATCTATTTCTTTGAAATGAAGCAATGTGAATAAAACATAAATAAATGGAAAGATAGCCTGTGCTCATGGATTGGAAAAATTAATATTATGAAAATGTCTATATTATTAAAGTGATCTACAGATTCAATACAATCCCTATCAAAATTCTAAAGTGATTTTTTTACAGACATGGAAAAAAGCAATGCTTAAATTTGTGTGTAATCACAAAAGACCCCAAATAGTCAAAACAATCTTGAGCAAAAGGAACGAAGCTGAGGGTGTCATACGTCCTGATTTTAAAACATATTATAAAGTGATTTTAATCAAAATAGCATGTTACTAGAATATAAACAGACATAGACCAATAGAACAGGATAGAAAACCCATAAATAAATCCATGCATTAATAGTCAACAGATAGCCGGACGCGGTGGCTCACGCTTGTAATCCCAGCACTTCGGGAGGCCGAGGCAGGTGGATCACGAGGTCAGGAAATCGAGACCACAGTGAAACCCCGTCTCTACTAAAAATACAAAAAATTAGCCGGGCGTGGTGGTTGGTGCCTGTAGTCCCAGCTACTCAGAGAGGCTGAGGCAGGAGAATGGCGTGAACCCGGGAGGCGGAGCTTGCAGTGAGCCGAGATTGCGCCACTGCACTCCAGCCTGGGCGACAAAGCGAGACTCCATCTCAAAAAAAAAAAAAAATAGTCAACAGATTTTTGACAAAAATGCCAAAAACACACAATGGGGAAAGGGCAGTCTCTTCAATAAATAGTGTTGGGAAGCTGGATATCCACATGCAGAGGAATGAAAGTAAACCCTTATCTTATACTATATTCAAAAATCAACTCAAAATGGACTAAAGACCTGAAACTATAAAACTACTAAGAAAATATAGGAGAAAAGCTTCACAACATTGGATTAGGACATTATTTTTTAGATATAACCCTTTCTTAAAATTTATTGTTTCATTGACAAAAATAAAAATTGTACATATTTATGATGTACACCATATTTTGATATTATGGAATGACTGAATCAAGTACTTTATATATTTGTTACCTCATATACTTAACTCATTTTTTTGATGGTGAGAACACTTAACATCTGCTCTTATCAAAATGTTGTATCTTTTCAAATATCATATATATTTTTTAATTTTTGTGGGTACGTAGTATATGTATATATTTATGGGTTGCATGAGCTATTTTGATACAAGCATGCAATGCATAATAATCCTAGCAGGGTAAATGGGATATCCATCACCTCATGCATTTCTCCTTTGTGTTATAAATGATTCAATTATACTCTTCTTTTTAAATGTACAATTAAATTATTTTTTACTAGAGTCACCTGTTGTGCTAGCAAATACTAAGTCTCATTCATTCTTTCACTATTTTTTGTGGCCTATTCTAACTATTTTTGTGTCACAAGCAACAAAAGCACAAATAGATAAATAGGATTACTTCAGACAAAAAATTTCTGCACAGCAAAGGAAATAGCCAACAGAGTAAAGACACAACCCACAGAATGGGAGGGAATATTTGCAAACCATACACCTAATAAGGGGTCTATATCCAAAATATATAAGAAACCCAAA
Organism: Nomascus leucogenys; assembly: GCF_006542625.1. Lineage (NCBI taxonomy): Eukaryota > Metazoa > Chordata > Mammalia > Primates > Hylobatidae > Nomascus > Nomascus leucogenys. The sequence goes on along the minus strand of NC_044382.1, from coordinate 96,439,150 downwards.
CAACTCAATAGCAAGAAAACAATCCAGTTAAAACTGGACAAAGATCCTGAACAGACATTTCTCAAAAGAAGACACACAAATGGCCAATAGATACATTTTAAAATGCTCAGTATCACTAATCAGAGAAATTAAAACCACAATAAGATAACCTTACTCCTGTTAGGATGGCTTTTATTTAAAAGATGAAGTATAAGCATTAGAGAGGATGCAGAGAAAAGGCAATCTTCATACATTGTTGGTAGGAATGTAAATTAAGTTCCTCAGAAAACTTAAAGTAGAACTACCATACAACCCGGTGATTCCACTTCTAGGTATATATCCACAGGAACAGAAATCAATATATTGAAGAAATATCTGTACTCACATGTTCATTGCAGCATTATTCACAATAGTCCAGGTATGGTAACAACCTAAGTGTTCATCAATAGATGAATGGATAAAGAAAATGTGTATACACACAATGGAATACTATTCAACCTTTAAGAAGGGGGAATTTTGTCATTTGTGATAACATGGATGAATTCGGAGGACATTATCATAAGTAAACAAGCCAAGCACAGAAAGACAAATACCAGATGATGTCACTTACATGTGGAATCTGATAAAGTGCAACTCATAAAAGTAGAGAGTAGAATGATGGCTTCCAGAGACTGGGGGAAAAGAAAGAGGAGAGAGGGAATGGTAAGTTGTTGATCAAAGGGTACAAAGCTTAGATAGACCAGGGGAATAGGTTTTGAGAGACATTGCACAGCAGGGTGACTATAGTCAAAAATAATGTATTATGTATTCCAAAATAACTTAGAGAGTAGATTTTCAATTTCTCACCTTAAAAAATGATAGGTAAGTCGGTTGGGCGTGCTAACACCTGTAATCCCAGCACTTTGGGAGGCTGAGGCGGGTAGATCATGAGGTCATCAGTTCAAGACCAGCCTGGCCAAGATGGTGAAACCCTGTCTCTACTAAAAAAAATACAAAAATTATCCAGGCATGGCACGGTGGCAGGCACCTGTAATCCCAGCTACTCAGGAGGCTGAGGCAGGACAATTGCTTGAACCAGGGGGCGGAGGTTGCAGTGACCCGAGATCACGCCACTGCACTCCAACCTTGGTGACAGAGTGAGACTCCATCTCAAAAAACAAACAAACAAACAAACAAAAAGTGATAAGTAAGTGATGTGATGGATATAATAGTTTAATTTCATCATGCCGCATTGAATACATATACCAAAACATCACCTTGTACCCAATAAATATATAAAATTATGATTTGTCAATCAAAAATAATATTAATAATAAATAAAAATAAAGTAAAATAAATAAATTTACTCCAAGCAGTGAAATAATAAACATGAAGCTTAATGGATGCTCTGTTTTCTCATAAAAGAATAATGGTCTTCCTCTGAAAGTTTTTTCCTATAGAACTAACTTTACTTCCTCATACTGATGACAGCTGAGGATGAGGAACATAGGCTACAATGCTGAACCTCTTTTCCACATAAAATCCAAGTTCAGTCATATTTTTTAATCTGTTTAAATTTAATATAGTAAAATTACCCTGTAATTTCTTATTATAGATAAAGGTATATCTGAGACATAATTTAATATCTCACAAATCAAATATGATATAAATAGAGCTTTAGGAAGAAATGGATCCATAGAAGCATATCATAACACTTGCATTAATAGCCAAAAAATATTCTCAGTGAAAAACCACTTGTAGGATATTATAACTAATTTTTCATATTTTAAGGAAATATAGTATTAATACTGCCACAAATGTTCTATAATTTCCAAAAAATTTTTAAACAAATATGCTGGAATTCATGATAGAATGAAAGCTTATAAAACAGAGGTATTTTCCTGTTTTCCTAAAAATACCCAGTAAGAGAAAAATGTGTATTTATACAGATAATTTTTCACTTTTAAATTTTAATTTTTCAGAATTTTCTATTTATTAAAAGTGGTTGGTTTTGCTTTTGTTTTAAATGAAAGCAGCTTTAATTATCTGACTCTCATTGACTACTAATGACATACTAATGTAAATCTCAGGGAACAATCGAGGGGAAGGCAACAACATGGAATGCTTCTAGATGGCTTGTTTTCTGAGCTCCTCTGAGCATTAGTGGGCAGGAGAATCTGCTCTTTGCAAGAGGAAAAGACGGCAATTGCACCCCTGATGGGGATTAAAGAATCCTCCCTGTGTCTTTCAGCATAAGAAAAGGAAGGTTTTTGGTATATTAAGAGTGTGTCTCTACCAATGATTGAGTCATTTTTGTGTGCCAGGATACTGTCAAATGTTTGACACATGTCATCTCATTGGATCTTTACAACCATTATTTCTATTTTACAAAAGAGGAAACTGAGCCTTGGTGCAGTTAAATAATTTGCTCAAGGTCACACAATGGTAGAACTGAGATGGAAACCAGGTGTGCATAACTCTAAAGACATCTGAATCACTAAACAGCCTCTCTTTAAGCAGTCATATAAAGGACACACATTTACGGAACAGCTGAGACGATCAGATTGAACCTTCAAATTCTACATCTCCTCTACATGCTAAAACTAAGCCTTTTATTAATATATATTGAAAAGGATTAAAACAGAAAATTTGCATTGTACTTTTTATAATACTAGTGATTTCCAGGCTATAAAAGAAAATAAATGATAATAATAACACCTCTAACACCACCTCGAAGGATAATTTCTACTGCCATTTACTAGGCATTTATTTTAGGTATTTTGCTAAGCACTTTACATATATTATTTCATTTTTTAAAATAAGATCTAGCCACAAATTATACAATCTAAAACTCAAATTAAGTTGAAACATGTATATATTTTTTCAGAAGTGGAAAATAAAGATACTAGTTTCTATTTCCTTGATTTCATTTTCTTTACTTCTAGAGGACAGATTTTCTATTGTCCAAAGTCTGGTTCTTACAGGTCTGAGTGATTAACCCATATCTCGATCCCAAAGAACATACAAAAGGTACTGAAATCAGTCAGTGAGGGCTTAGCAAGGTAAGACAAACCAAAGACCCAACTGAGAACTAATTTAAATCAAATTTACTCCTCATTTTTTTCACCTACTCGTGCCAGGTGGTAGACGCTAAATTCGGTGCTTCTCTCAACACTCAGGTAAGTTAGCAGACCAGCATACTGTCACCCTGGGCTAACAGGGAGAATAATTCTGCCATCCCCACCGGTACAACATTAAAGGAAATGAATCTCATTCTGTTCTTTTTTGGGAAGTAATTTATCAGATGATTTATTTACAGTGCAGACTGCATGACAAGTAAACAAATATGTTATTTTTGCCCACTGTAGTTGGATTTTAAACATGAGAAAGAGACAGAGTAAGTGTCTTTCTAGGGTATGTGAGTAGCTCTGACAACAGCTTTGAAAAATAAAGGAACTCCATTACAAGGCGTTTAGCAAGAACTGATTTACATACTAGAGTAGATCTTTCATGAATTCTGCCAACGTAGAGAGGAAAGGGGAAAAAAAAAAAGGCTCCAATTGCATGCTACCACTGTGCATGTTGATGAATCCCCCAGCACATGTTAATTAATGCCCTATTGTGTTTGGCAGACTACCAGGGACTGTGATTGTACACGAACTGATCCTTTAAATGGAGAGTGGCTTGCTCTATATTGAAAAGAAAAAGATTTGTATTTGTATAAGCCACAACTATTCCTTAGGAATAAGTGTTTTGCTTTTAGTGCAATTAAGAGAGACGAACTGCCATCTATCACAATATTTTATCATTACACTTAAAAAAAATCCTCAACCCCAGTAAAGCAAGTACAAAATCACAGAAATGTCATTGTTTTTAAGGAAAAATATCATTGCTCCCATTGCCCTATCTAAATCAGTGCCCAGATTTCACTCATAAATGATGATAATTAATACCGTTATCTATTATACCATCTTGTGTTCAGGCTGAAGCATAAGACTGTATTCAAGCAATTAAAAAGAAATCATAATAAACGCATGGCGATCTTGAAAAAAATTAAATAAATAACGTCATCCTGATAACAGACGTGAACTGAACAGGAGAAAAAGCCAGAAGATGTAAATTGCCCTGCCTTAAAGCTTACAAAAATATTATGTCCAGCTAGAATTTTAATTTTAATCATAGAGAAAAAGAGGACTGACTACTTTCTCAGTTCTTATTTCTTATTTGTTTTAATTTGCTTTTTACTACTTACACTTCAAAGAGCTGATAAATATTGGGTACATTAAAGCATGAATGGCCTAGAAAAATAAATTGCCTTATATGATTGCTCCTTGTGAATAAAATTGACATATCTCAGAAGCTGCTGCAGTAGTATCCAAAACGGCGTTACAGCCAAATTGATTAATTATCTTCCACCATTCTAAATAATAATAAAATTCACTTCTGGCTTACTAAAGAACACATCCCTTTCCTCATCGACATTGCTTTAGTTGAAATAGGCTTTATTTGTATTTTTTAATGGCTTCAGTCATTTGGGCTGCCTTGTAGGTAGAACTCCTTCCAGATTTTCCCCAGCATATGTAAGCTTTACTTAAACCAGTGATCCTCAAAGTAGGGACCACTTAAACCAGAAGCACATGGGGGTGCTTGTTTAAAATACAGGTTCTGAGACTCCATGTGCTCAGAAGCTCTGATTCAGTAGAAGTCCAGGAATGTGCATTTTTAACAAGGACCTAGGTGATGCTGATCACTTAACCTATTCCATATGCCCTTCTTTGTGATTCAGTTGCTTTAAAAAAAAATTCACCAGCTCTTCTTTTTACTTAAATGATTGATTTCACTGGATAATGAGTATCTCTTTAAGAGTGTGGTATTACATACTTAGATGGCCAGGTCTGTTCTCCTTCTGGTCTGAGGAGACTGGGACCCAACACTTCAATGACCTTTAATTCAAAGTGCCAGGATTGTTAGCCCTCTTTGCCAGTGGAAAAGTACTGCAGGGCTGTGGGGGCATGAAGTTTCAAGAATATGGTAGAGATCATCACGGAGTGACCACGGAGAGCTTCTATGAGCCCTTCAACCTTTGGGAAACTTCTTCCTGGGACACACTCTGCTAACCTTACTAATTCTTAAGTCATGTTTTTTTTATCAGTCCTGGTATGCAATGAACTCTTGTTTAGCTTAGTTTAGTATGAAAACCCAATCTTACAACCAGATATGTGTTGAGTCATTGACTCCTTTTGCAATATAGATTCCTCTTGGATCTATGAATGAATAATAGCAACAGTCTGTTGAATGTTTACTATGTACCAAGCTAAGAGCTAAATGCTTTGCATACATTACATTATATATCTTTTCAGCAATAACCCTCTGAGATAGGTGTTACAATTCTCTATCTTATAGACGAGGAACTGAGGTTTTGAGAGGATAATTAGTTTATCTGTGGTTCCTGGTGGTAGACATAGAATTCTGCCCAAGTTGGTCTGACTCTGTGCTCTTAACCAGGAGGCAATCCAGCCTCTAAAGTGAGTTTCTCTTTCCTGTATAACTAGGCAGTCTTTGTGCCTCATGTCTTTGAAATAAAGTCTGGGCTCTATATGAGCATTTGCTTCCTTTGGGAGTGCTTTTACTATATTAGAAGTTCTTTGAGATGAGAACAAACGGATTGAGCTCCACCTCTGGGTTTCCTTGCCAGCACTGTCAGAACCAAAGTACAATAGTGGCATGCTCAGGCTAAGAAAGCGAGGTCCTGCCGGTCTATTTTAGGACTCAGAGCTCTGAGAGAGCTTACTGTTACATTATCGCACAACATGATTACAATAGATGAAGTCACTTTCAAGGGAAGCCAGAGCCTATACACCACCAGTACTTTGTTTAATGAGCCCAAGACAAAAATAACAGCATCTAAAGGGCAGGGAGGCTAAAGGAATGACACAAAATAGTCTTTACAGAGCGCAACTCTGAAATACAATGTAAGTCAAAGGCAAACAGCGAGTTGATTTCTAAAATCTCAATTTGCGCCAAATAATTATCGCTTTACATAGACGGTTTTCTTTTCTGAGTGAATCTTAAAGTTCTACAAAGAAGAATGACCATTTCTCATACTTTCCCATTCGCTGCACTCTTGCTTGTGCCATTGCTCTCATTTGGAATCCTCCCTAACTACAGACATCTCCTTTCCAAAACTCTGCCTGGCCAATGGCAAATGATTTCTTTTAGGATGAAAGACAGTGTGACTGTGAAAGTGTGCTCTTGCTCTTTTAAAAGGAAATCTATGCAAGGAAATTTAGTGCTGAAAATAGGTTCTGGTACCTGAGTCCACAACAAATCTTGATGTCTTATATGCTTCCTCTAGCTTTTAACCTGGCTTTGGTTCATAACTCTGATTCTGAAATTCATTCCTTTCAGTTCTTGCAACTTCTTATCCTCATAAGCAAGTATTGGAATCTGGCTTTGCCCCTGGATACCACAATTCTTCCCTAAATTGACCTTGCTGGATGGCTACTGTCAGTCTACTATCATCCTTTAAATCTCTAGATTCACTTTCATTATCCTTCAACCTATAGCTAATGTTCAATTCAAGAACTGTGAATGAATGGTCAACCTCAACCAAAATCTTGCCTGATTATTTAGGGAAGAAGCAATTTCTTCTTCATCTGCATTTGATCTAAACCTTTTTTGTGGCACTTTATACTGCCAACTATGATTATTTGTATACATCTTGTTTTCTCTTCTGAATTATAAGATCCTTGGTGCTAGGGACCAGGTATCATCTATTTTTATATTGTCCACAATGTTTTTGAATTAATAAAAATAATAATAATAATATTAGATAACATTTAGTGAAATGTTGATATGTTTCAGGCACCGTGCTACAAGGTTTTCACACACTACCTTCTTTAGTTTTTACAAGAACACTGTAAAGTAGGTATTGTTGTTATTAACATTTAACAGATGAAGACATTGAAGCTTAGAGAGTTTCAGAAATTTGCCAAAATTTACACAGTCAGTATGTGTAGAGCCAGGATTCTAAATCAGGTCTGCCTGACTTCATAGCAATAACTCTTAATCCTTGCACTAGAGTTTTTAGTGAATTGGTAGAATGAGTAAACACATTTACAAGTTAAGGAAGAGTAAATTGTTAAAACGTAAAACCATATTGCATGTTTCAAATAAATACATTACACACCCAATATTTTTAAATATTGTATTGGAGTTATTTTAAAGGTGGCCTTTTCTCTCTGATTCTATAATATTTAAGGAATTTCTAACATTTAGCATTGATATATAAAAAAGTTTAAATTAAAGATGAAAACAAAATGAGATTCAGTCAACCAAGTTGGACAGCTAATGAAAAGTGTGATGGAAGAAATTTATAGTGCTGTATACATAGTAAACACCCATATTTGTTGAATGAAAAAGAAGACTGAATTAACAAACCACTCAATCAATGAACAAACATTGAAAATCAACCTAGATACTAGACATTTTGGAATAATTACTGAAAATGCATAGCAACTCATAAAATATTTGGAATTAGATACACTAACAACCGTATATATCACAAGAATGGAAATACGTATGGAAGATGATCCTGTCAGCATTTTCATAGAGACCTTATATCAAATCCCAGAGTTAACTGCTCAAGCATGCAATGTGTTTATAACGGGGTGACCATTTCTACTTAACTATAACGTTGCTAGATTAAAAGGAATGTAACATATATGTTTAGTAACTTGACACATAATAGCCACTCAATGAATATTACGTCCCTTCTCCTAGCCCACACCTCCATATTCCATTTCTTTAGGGAATATCTTCAACTAATAGTATCTTTTTGAGACCACACTTTCTTTAAGGTCTTTGGTTCCCATCCTTTGCATCCAAATGGTAGAAATGATATGTGGCTTCCCTAGAAGTCTTCAGTCCTATCAACAAGAGACAAGGAAAAATATTTGAGGTAATTCCTGTTCTTTCTCCAGAGAGGTCTAAAGGGAACTCTTAAATGAGGGCATTGCCTGTGTCTTCTCTAGGCTTTCCAACTCTCCTCATAGGTAAAGAAGAGATTGTGAGTTACATAAACAAGCAGATTCCTCAGGGCTCTCAACTCTACCCAGAAGTGTCAAGGCCAAATTAATCATTTTGGATTGCAGCTATCCACAGCTTCCCCAGACCTTATGGCCTCTGCCAGTAGGGATCAGAAGGAGGCCTAGACACCCAGACTTCCCAATCTGTTCACATCTACTGCTTTGCTACATGCTATGCTTGAATCTACCAGGCCTAACTACATTATGCCTGTTATCCCTGGACCTGTCAGTCATCAAAAGAAGTCCATAATCCCAGGCACCTGTTATATCTGTCACATGAATTCTCATAGGGCTCTGCACATTTTTGACCTCTCACTCCTTTCCCACCACTCCCCAATTCGTGAACTCCTTCCACTGTGTCTTCTAGAATTCATGGTCTGCAGTAAAAAAATCTCCTAGATGCTTAACCTCTTCTCTGAACATTCTTTTCACCTTTTTACTCTAATGAAAACCCAACTTTCCTTACAATGTCTCTGAGGTAGTGATTGGGTTTTTTTGTTGTTGTTATTTGTTTGTTTTTCTCCCACAGTCCTCATACGTATGGGCCTGGAGGTTGTAGTTGTTATCCTTCATTGTCCGTTCAGACCAGTCTCTCTGACTTACCAGTTACCACCATGTTGCCAAATCCAATGGTCAATTTTGGTTCTCATCTTACCTACCTAACATTAGCATTTGACACAGTTGGCTCCTCCTCCTTGAAACTTTTTCTTTATTTCACTTCTAGTTCACCACGTTCTCCTGATTTTTCGTCTGTGTCAGTGGCTGTTCCTTCTCAGTCTTCTCTGCTGGTTCCTCCTCCTCTGTCCAACAAACTAAATATTAGAGTTATCCATGGCTCAGTCCTTAGGTCTCTTCTTCTCCTTCCCCATTTCACTTTATTTAAATCCATTAGAACAATCTTTTTTGGTCTCATGGATTTAAATACCATATATATGTTGATGACTTCCAAATTTATACCTCCAGATTTTCTTGATCTCCAGATTCATGTCATTAACTGCCTACTCAACACCTACAATCAGAGGTATAGTAGAGATATAAAACCTAATATGTCACAAACTGAACTCTTAATGTCGTTCCATGCCCCAAACCTTCACACTCTCTCAGTTAATCAAGTTCCAAACCTTGGAGTCATCTTCACTCCTCTCTTTCTCATACCCCACATTCAATCATCAGAAAATTCTTTTGGTTGTGCCATCAAAATGCTCTCAGAAGCATGTTACTTCTCACCGCCTCCACTATTACCATCCTGGAGAAAGCCATCTTCCTCTCTGGGATTACTGCAAGCACTTCCTACCTGGTTTCTCTTTCTATATTCTTAACACCGCTGTGATCTATTCTTAACAGTAGGCAAAGAAAAAAAGGTTTTTCAAAATTACAGTCAGAAATCTTGCAATGACTTCCTTTTCTACTCTGAGTAAAAGCCAAAGTCCTTACAAAGGCCTACAAGGCTTTGTAAGATTGGGATCACAGCACCTCTGACTCTACCTATCACCACTCTTCCCCTAACTTACTCTGCTCCACCCACACAGTTTATGTGCTCCTATCTTAGGGTGTTCATTTGACCTGCAGTGCTTCCCCCCAGATATCTGAAAGTCCAACTCCCCCACCTCCTTCCAGGCTTTGCTCAAGTGTCACCTTCACAAACAGACTAACTCTAACCTGACATTCCTAGTTCACTTTGCAATCCTCTCCCCAGCTCCATACTCCTAAGCCTCTTCATCTGGCTCTACCTTTTTATTACAATTATTCCTTTTAACACATGGTGACATTTACTTTAATTTTTCTTTTTTAACATCTATTGCTTGTTGCCTCTCTTCCCTGCTGGAATGTGAGCTTCATAAGAGCACAGATTCATTTCTTCCTTTTTCTCTGATTTGTTCTAGGAATCTGGAAATGTGCATGCCACATGGTATATGCATAACAAATAATTGTTAAATAAATGCCAGATTTGTATAGGGTTTCAGAATGTGTGACTTGCTGTCTTATGTTTTGAAATTATATTTAAAACTATCCTTTGCTATTGGCCAGGCATTTATCATTATTCCCATTATTCAGATTAGGAAGCTGAGTTCAGAGATCATTTTTCCTGACTCCTAAATGTATTGCTTTTGCTACTTCATCCTGGTTACCAGGGTAGTGTCCATAAAGATTTTGCTTAACTCATAGCATGGACCAGTGGCCTAAAACATTTACTGGGCACTGACTGCTGTGTGCCAGTGATAGCACACAAACACAAAATATAGCCCAGAGTCTGGCAGACCATATATTTGGACAAGAGGGATAGGCCAGGCTCTTGACTCGCAAAATGTAAATGTGCTCTTCCTTTATCAGCAGAGCCACACGGACCATCATGTCAGTTGTTTCTCTTTGTTTCATAAGCCACCTGGCATCCTGCAATTGGTTTGACATGTTCAACTCAGGGTTTTGATCTCAGCATTACTCTGAGATGACACCTCAGAAGGTGACTAATACAATTTTATTAAATTTAGATTTTGGTAATTTGCCAGCACTTACTCACTTGACTAGAGGAACAAGGGTCCTTTGATACATCTGATCATGAAATTTAAAGACTATGGCTTTTACTGATTGCAATTGAATGTGTTAAGCATATTTTAGGCACAGCTTTATGACTGGTGTGCAGAAATGATCTCACGGCTAGTCAGCAATTCCACCTGAATAGAAATTCTTTCACTGGAAATTTCTGGCTTCGTTTCTCTGAGCTGTGGTCAGAACCCCACCATTGACTTCCTTCAGAAAAGCATTACTGTTACTTAAGAAGCTTCTGTACCTGCTCTCAAGAACTATAGGCCAAATTCTTTTATGATCTCCATGTTTACAAGAGCTGCCACCCTTGTTCCTGGCCAGTGACTGAATCCTCAGATTCCTCTCAGGCATTAATTTAAACTTTCTTTGTTTGAGAGTTTTTATTTCTGACCAGAAAGAGCAGTTGAATTGATTCTAGTAATCAGCAGGGTTGCTTTGAAAGACTTGAAGATGATTTGCTATAATTACCGGTTCTTGTTGTAAGGAGTGTAAAAGGAACACATGCTTACTGAGTGCTCACTCCCCTATGTGTCACAGCTCTTTTAGTTAGTTAGTGCAGTTAAGCCTCATCATCACCTTGAGAAAACTATCCTCAAAGCCATGTCTTAATACAGTTGGAGGTATTAAGACACAGGGAGCTAAAACCACATCCCACAACTGCCTCAAAGGCTAGGACTTTGAGCCTATGTTGGAGAATGACCCATGTTCTTTAAAACCTCATACAACTAAAATGTAGCCACAGAGAACTGAAAAAAAAGAGAACAGAAAATAATGAATAAGACAACCTCACAGATAAGATGAGAGCCTTGCCTGTAAAATGTCAGTTTAATAGAAGTCCCAAGCCAATCAAGCCATCCCATGGAGATTAGACAGAGAGGCCACAGGGACAGATCCCGTCAGTCATCTTACGAGTGATTAGCAATCAACCAGAGTAGATGTGTAGGAAAATAATTTGATTTGTTTGAAGTTAAAATGAATTAATAAATTGGATGTGGCCATTCAGACAGGAGAAAATTTTGACCATATGCTTTCACTGTCTCCATACAGAGAATGCTAAATTTGATCGGTATATTTGTCTCAGTCAAACTTCATGAACCAATGTGCTAGAGAAAAAATTCTGATCTTTTTTCTCTACTTTCTCTTTCTCTTTCTTCCTCTCCTCTTCCATCTTCTTCTTTTCCTTTTTACATTGAAGTCCCTACTACAGAAAAGTTGAAAGAATTTGAAATTGATAACCTTGTCCCAGGAGTCTTTGTTTTTCAGGTTCTTAGCTGTGATTATAGAATTTTCATTATTAGGGTCAAAGTTCAGAACATTTCTATCAATGTTCCAATTTTTTTTTCCCTTGAGAAAAACTGAGGAAGTGTCTTGGCTATGTCCTTTGAATTATAAAATACACTTTTCAGGACTTCTCTATGACTGAATTTAATTAAGTTTCCATTTGTTCCTCATTCATCCTCAACTTCTCAAATAAATTTTCTTCCTGTATTGAGTTTCTATTACTATCCCTTTTTTAAAGCAAGAATATAACTCTAAGCCTCTTGTGTGAATCTGACTCTTTTATTTGTTTAAGAATAAAAATCTGCCCCCCGTGTGTTGAATTTGGTTATCATGGTTTTTATTTGGATTTTAATGTAGTGTGAACAGTTTTTAGTTAAGGCATACATTGTCCTATAAAGTGGAGTCCTAACACCTCTCAATTGTTTCTGACTCCTTCGTACATTTATGATACTTTCCTATGCCCTGAAGGCATTTCAGTCTGCAATCCTTATTTAAACAAAAACCAATACTAATATGATTTTATGATGGTTCAAGATGTCTTTAAGAATATATATATATATAGGTTCATCACACAATATATTTCGTTTTACATCTTATATGTTTATTATCAGGTGATGCACCGGCTGCATTCCTATTCAAATACATTTGAAAAATTCATTGGCATTTTAGCAGCATTTTTTTCTCTAACATAGATATATATTTTGCAGCATCATTTTTGGGATAGAAATTTGTTCTTACAAAGATATGGACTTTTATCTGCCATTTATAGTTTAGTGGTTTCAAATGTAAAATTAATTGCGACCTTCTAAATACTCTTCAAGCTATGATATTTTGGTGTCAGGAGAAACCAGCTATAGCAATATAGGTATTTCTGAGTGACTGTCAATATTTAGGGAACACATATGTAGTATAGGAGATAATTTGTTAAGTAGATTTATTTTGTTTAAACCAGATAACTTAATGAACAATGGCTATATGTTAAGAGTTGTCGATCAGATTCTTATTTTATTAAAGCTATCCGACTACCAAATGAAGATCCAATCCTAATGGATACCTGAGAGTAAAATAGTATGTACTTGAAATTCACTTGCAATACAAAACAAAAGTGCCAGTTATGTTTTTAGCATATTTTGTTGTAGGTTCATTTTGAATAGGAAAAAAGTATACTGCACTATCAACTCAAGGGAAATGTTTCTGTGTTTAAATAATTATTACTCTGTTGAGGTTCTTTTAAATTCCTTTCTTTCTGTTCTTCATAGGCCAAATTACTAAGGGGTTGATTTGAATACTAAAAATACAATATTTGTATTTTATTATTTTAAATGTCTTTTCCTATAAAATTCAAGGACCTAGTTTTCAAATCCAGATCAATTTGTTTGTCCTTGAAAAATCTACTTTAATTCTAAGTACCACTAATACAGACACCAGAGGGAAAAGGCTGAATATTTACTAGCAAAGTCAGAGATGAACAAGAACTGTTATAACAAACTATGGAAAACAATTGAGATTATTAAAATCTTTGTAGGAAAGAATATCTGTATGCTGGGTACTAAATTGAAATGTTTTCGATACTAAATTGAAACATTTAGGGTAGAAGGAGAGCTAAAGATCCTTTTGGTGCCAGGCACAGTGGTGCTCACCTTAAATCTCAGCTACTGAGGAGGCTGAGAAGGGAGGATTGCTTGAGGCCAGGAGTTCAAGATGAGCTTGGGCAACACAGCAAGACCCTTTCTCTAAAAAATAAACTAAAATCCTTTTTTCAATACTTCATTTTATAAATGAGCAAATTGTGACTCAACTAGTTGTGGAAGAACTAGAATTATTCAAGTCTCCTAATTATAATAAACCATTTTTTTTTTTTTTTTAACTACTGTGAATCTGAAAAAGCCAGTCCCTCAAGATGAATCCTGAATGGCTAACTGGGCCTAAATTTAAAATAGAGTCAAACATTTCTCTGAGTTACCAGAACACCCACACTGCTGTCTAACTTTAGGGTTTTCATACCTGACTGTTCCTGTTCACCTGGCCTGAGCCAACCACTTAGGCTGGCATGCATCAACCAATCAGAACTCAGATGCATTGACCAATCAGAACTCAATTGCATCAACCAGTCAGAACTAAGCAAGTTTGACGTTTTTCATTTGCCTAAGTGAACCTGGGAAATTGGGAACCTGGGCTGGAACTTTCTCCACAAAAGTCAAGATTTCTTTTATTCACTGGAACATATCTTCATTTTACACTGAAGGCTGCTTTTACACTGAAGGCTGCATCTCCCCAGTTTGCAAAGTGTTCCCTGGAATAAAGTCTCTTTCCTTCAAATTCCTTTTCAGAGAACTTTTGTTCACCTTAGCTGTACCTACATAGGGCATAATACAGTCAGAATGGCAACCATTTATTGGGATGTTATGTGTCTGGCATGGAAATCTTACTTGCCTTATTATCTTAACAATCCTGTAAGACAGGTATCAATATCTCTATTTTACTGATAAGTCGATTATAAATTTCTGTTTTGAGATAAAGTGATTTGCCCAAAGTCACCTTACAGAGCCAGCAATCTAATACAAGTCTGTGTGAATTTAAAGTCTCTTCTCTTGCTGCTGAAGTAGTCATTTAATATTTTAAAATCAGAAACAAGTTTATAAAGTTGTGTAGGACATGAATAATATAATATGTTAATTGGCTTTCCCCTTTTCAGTTTTACCATTATGTAAAATAAAGTTAAATATTTATGTAAAATTTATGACCTGTCGCTATCATGAGATTTTTTTTTTTTTATCTAGAAGAAACCTGAGAATAGCTACTCCACCCCATTCATTTATAAATGAATTATTAAGACCAGAAAGGTCAAGGACTTTTCACCAAAGGGATAGTTGTGAAACTAGAATAGAGCTAAAGTTCCAGCTTGAAGTCATCTGTTTTTTTTCTACTATTCAGCATTCACCTATTGAAAGCCAAAGTGGAGGGAGGGGAAGAGGAAGGCTGAGAAGAGACTTAACTACTATTACGAGTGAGCTTGGTGTTGATAAGGTCGATGCCTATACATTTTTGGAAAGACAGAACTGTTTGCATGTGTCTGACTTTCAAAGGGCCGGGCAACTTTTAAAGTTTTTGTATGTGTTTTATGAGGGATAGAATTTGCACTCCATGTTTGGCTAAGAAAGGAGATTCAGTAATTTTTATATTTCATTGTGTCCTGTAAGTAAAATGTGCATTATATTATGAAAAGTGAGAAAGAAGATAATTTTCAGCTAAAGTACTGGTCAGCAGTTAATTTTAATTTTCTTTTCTTCTTTGTAAGTTTTTTTAAATTTTTTTACTTAGAATAATTGTTTTAGTGAAAAGTAAAACATCTATAGCACATTTAGTAATTTTTTTCCATATAGTTTAACTTATTTTCCTAGGGAGAATGAGGTAGCTATAAATACCTTTACCACTTGATCTTGTAGCCGTAAATGAGGGCAAAACTCCCCTTGGCACTAACAAGAGTTTTGTCTATGAATAGTTACAGAATTGGGTCCATGATGATTATGAAGCAATTTGATTCTTTCCCAAGAGATAGAAAACTGTAGCACAATTTTCAGATGGAACATACACACTAGCATCTTGTCCATATTCCTAATAAGAACAAGAATGAAGGAAGAAAAAAGCCAGGAATTCTTGTAGGCTTTAGCCAGCTTGCTTCAAAAGCCTGTCAGCTAAACAAATAAAGTGAAGTAGTAGTGGGAAGCAGAGCCAGGAAATTAACTGCTGTGGGCTATAGTTAATGAGTGGTCCGATGAAAAAGAAGTTTTGGTCATGGAAGTGTACACATAGAACAAAAAAAATTAACACTATCAAAAAGAGTTAGTCTATACAAATTGGATTTTCACTCAATTCTGAAGTTTATTGCTTTCTTGTGGGATCTGCCTCCAACCAGCTACAGAAGCTTTCCCTTACCCCCGAGCCCCCACCCCCAAACAATATGAGTGAGATCAATCAAAAGATTGAAACTTTGAAGCATGGTTAGAGTGCTGGGTAAGAGCATGCAAAATAGGCCTGAGACTTCATTTAAAAATGCCTACACAACACCTTGGGTAAAATCCACAGCATCTTGGCATTGCCACCTCATTAGGAGTAAAATGAAGTGGTCATTCCCTGAAAACTGCCCCTGCCATGTTCTGACCAATCCCACGAGTGTTTTGCTCAAGCTCTGATTTAAAGCCTAAGCAACCACAAATCCTCTCAACTAAGTCTGTGCAAGGATCAATTGACTTTAGGCAATATGGTCTAAGCAAGGGCAATGTCTCTCTGGTCTCACTTTTTAAAGACAGGATTAATCAGAGATTTCCTACAAATAATTTCTTGCCCTTTTTCAAAAGTTTGAGAACAAAGTAATCAGCAACTTACTTGAAGAAGTAAACTACCCATTTTAAAAAAACACTGCTTTGGATATGACAATGACCAAATTTTGTTGAAATGGGGCATTCTTGAAACGTTCTTGAAACATATGCTTCGGTACCTGATATCCCTGTACTGTATGCCACAGGGAATTAAAAACCAATAAGCTCCTAGGACTGAAGAGGAGCAAGGCTTTCTCTTAAGTATTCTCTCTAATCGTGCAACTTAAATAGTAGTTCAGGGACCAGCATCACCTAGGAACTTATTAGAAATGCAGAATTTGGAACTGATCTCAAACCTCCCGAATCAGAATATGCACTTTAACAAGATCCACCAGGTCATACTTTTGCACATGAAAGTTTGAGAAACACTGCTCTGAGTCAAGGGTTCACAATGGAGTATATCATTGAATAGTAATAATAAAAATCCTTATAAATGTCATTCTACACGAACAACTTACCCTTAAGCCCCCTTCCTGTCAATGTGGTTCTAAGTAGCCTAGTGACACTGGAGGCTTCAGAATTATTCTATCTAAAGAGTGCAAATTCTTTGAGACACAGCAGTGGCTGGATTTAGCATAAAATGATGTGGGCCAATTATCCCAGTTAAAATCTTGATAGCACCATTACTAACTTCTATGAACTATCTTATGGTGGAGGTGGAGAAAGTGCTATAAATCAGGTGTTTGAAATCATTTGTTTTTTAAGAGTAAATCTTTAATGTAATTTACCCTGAAAAGACATAGAGGGGCCTAGACCAGTTTCCTATTGAATCAGAGCTACAGTTTATATTAGCAATTTCCAATTAAAACTTCCTACAATCAGAACAAATCTCTTATTCTCAAGGGCAAATTTGTCACTAAAACCTTGTGTTAGTACATGCAGATGAGTCAAATGATATACGGCTGAGGTAAGTTTTAATTAATTCATGGCTACCATTAATGGCTATATTTTAATAATAATTTCTTCTTATATTTATAACCTTGTCATGATTTTGTAAAAAATATTAGCCTGGTCTAAATCCCTAAGAGCATAATAATTCCTAAGAGTTACAGAGTCAAGTTAGATGGGCCACGGGCCTCAATCAAATATTTATATTAACCCAGATCTTGATTGTCATCCTGAAATTCATCTTTTCAAAAACAAACATACTACTGGCTTTCTTATTTTTAATTACTACTACATTATATTTCTGTGACTTATGAATTTTTAAAGTCTAGAATTTTCTAAAATGTGTTTGGGATAAATACAAGTGCTCAGGGACATTAAAGGTCCTGTGGTTAATGAAATTTGAGAAATACCAGATTAAATGAAATTATATATGCTGAGATACACTATTACTAACCAATAGCAGGGCTATAACGTACAATGTTCTTTTATCCTCAAAAGCCACATGTTAGGTGGACACGGTGGCTCACGCCTATGATCCCAGCATTTTGAGAGGTCGAGGCGGGCAGCACTTGAGGTCAGGAGTTTGAGACCAGCCTGGCCAAGATGGTGAAGCCCCGCCTCTGCTAAAAATTAGCCAGGCATGGTGGTACATGCCTGTAGTCCCAGCTACTCTGGAGGCTGAGGCTTGAGAATCATTTGACTCTTCGAGCTGGAGGTTGCAGTGAGCTAAGATCGCACCACTGCACTCCAGCCTGGGCAACAGAGTGAGACTCTGTCGCAAAAAAAGAAAACAAAAAACAACAAAAAAAGCAACATGTTTAAAAGCATCTATGATTTGTGTCCTGAGTTACATACTTTGGGACACCTAATCTAACTTTTAATTGTTTGAATTTTCATTTTTCTGAGTACCATATTATACCACTCACAGTAAAAACAGTAAAATAGCATATTTGTAGTCTGCTGCACTGCACAATTTAGCACATACTTATAAACTCTTTCATGATTCATTGTTGTTTTGTCTATTAATCTTCCCTCCCAACTAAATTGTAAACTTGGCTTGTATGAATCACACCTTATATTTTGATATCTGCTACAGAATTGAGCGTACAGAATTGTTTTGTAGGATATGGTACGTATACTGACCTATGCTAAAATTAAGTTTTTCAAGTTTCCATGAGTAGTCAGTTGTTGTAGTATTTCAGGATTTTATGAGATAGTTTGTTTACTTTAAGTAGAAATTTCTCATTATTTTATATACTTGGATTCTACATCCAATAAGCCTGTCTTTCTGGATAGTGAATATAAATATTTCTGGCCAATGAATATAATATATATAATCACCAAGCTGCTACTGGGATCTGGATCTTTCCAGGTTATTTTTTTTTAATCTGTGTTATATCTACTGGATATTATTTCTTCAATTGCAGAAGCAGAAATGCCAGAGAAACTCGAAGTGCAGACACACCATTAATTTGAACATGTTTTGCTATTTATTTCATCATCAATGCATTTCATAATGAGACTCAACAAATGTTTGTGTTCTATGCCGCAGATGATATTGAAATTTTAAGTCTAGAAGCTATCCAATACTTTTATTCATGTATAAGGATGCTGAGGCCCAGGGAAGTGAAGTCAACATCTTTCAGGAATGTTTACAAAGCTTCCTATATTTGTCTTGCTAGCGTATCATTCTTATTATAAGTACTGCTTCCATTATATTTCACTAAAAGAATAACAATAACCTACTTGTTTTCTGTGAAGTTCAGCTGTCGCTTTGCTCCATGTTCACCTACACTGTGGGCACCTACTTGAATCTGACTTCTTCCACAGACATTTCAAAGTTAAGATGGAAAAAATACCTTTTTTTGAGCTTGGAAATTTCACTTAGTGTTCCATCTCCTCAGGCATGAGGTGATGAGTAGGGGAGGCTGGAATATTCCTATCCCACCATTTGGGGCCACTAAAAAATTCTCTTGGTGTCAGTTCCTTTTGATCCCCTGACAGTAGATCTTGCAGATATACACACAAGGTCTTCAGATGATAGGAACAGCTCATGCTGAATTTCATGAACTGATTAATTACAACCGCATCACACCCCATATGTATTCAAAAATATGATTTTTTTTAACAGATTGGATTCTAATTGTTTTACCCTGGAATTTACCACCACCCAGTTATAGAATTCAGATTACCATACCAGACACATTTAAGTAATATTTGGAACTGTCTTAGTACCCTAAATGAGCTGCTCACTGAGAAACAAGAAGAAATTGTTTCTTTTCCCACTTAGAATATAAATATCTTTGATTGCATAAAATATTGGACTTAGGTGGCTTCTCTAATTACTTGCCTAAAGGCAGGAAACTGGACCCAATTGTTTATTAATATTCTTTATTATATTAATCTACATATCCTTCAACTGAGTCCTTTTTTTAAAATCTTGGCATCCCAAGCAGTAAAAAAGCCAATCACCCTTTCCCAAAGGATGTGTGTCCACAGAGATAAATTTGATTCTCAAGCATAAAGGTTAAACAAAAGGTAAGAAAGTGAGATTACAAAGTCAAGGAGCTGTCTTAAAACACCGATCAATGTTTTTACTCCCACCCTGTCCTCATCTGGACACCATTAGGAGAACCATTAAAATTGAATTCAACTGCTATGTATTATGCATGATGCATTGTGTACTGTATTGTTCTATGCCATTCATTTCACCTGAGATGAAATCAGGCAAAGGAGGTAAATTAAGTCTACCTTCAGAACTCTAGACCACTGACTCTTATAAAAATTGATTTACTATTTTATCTAATGTTTCAAAAACTCATTTCATTAAGTTGTAAATCACATCATTCAGTACTACTACATCAGAAGGTAAAATTAATGATAGAGATAAGGACATTAGAAAAAGCCACAGCATGGCTACATGACAACATGAAAAAAATAAATTGATGAATAGCAGCTTAGGAGCAGTGACATAGGGTTCAGATTTAATTTGAACGGTGAAGGGCATCATCCTATTGAGGGGACTGGATAAGGGTAAGTTCACATTGGCACATGGTTTGATGTCATCATGGGAGACATGGAGCAGTGGTATAGTGAGAAAATAACATGTGGCATTTTGAAGACCAGAAAAATAAAAATTTGAGGTTAGCCCTGAATGAAAGTGCTTTTTCTTTGCCAGATAAAGAAACACTATGCAGTAATCCTGAAATCCAAAGGTTTTTTTCTTTTCTATTAACTTTTTAGAAGTAGCCTTAAAGGAATACAAAACTGATGGCAAAGATGTGGGGTCATGTTAATTATAGGTAGCAGGTAGACAAGTTGTGAGTAAAAATTTAATGTCAGTACAATTTTATCAGAATACAAGAAATGCCATTTGAGATATATGCTATATTAGGAATTTCAGTACCTTTCACATAACCAGTGTACTTCCTATGCTTTATTATACTAGTATTTATGCCATCTGAGGAAAGGGAATGGATTTAAATAGAAGACAAAGGGATATTTAATTTTACATATTCGTAAAGAAGCTGAGGTATAAATGGCATATCAGCATAGGCAATCCTTTCCACAAGAAATTCTAAGACATCAACAATTAGGTGTTCTCAACAGACTGATCATAATAAATAACTAGCTCTCAAAGCCATATACTGATTACATCCAGTCTGTGTCAGTAATTTTTGCCTTCATATCTTTTGGTCATTGACTTGTCCTGTCATTGTCTGCATCAGTAACTGGCTCTATCACGGCCAGGAGAGCACCAGTCCCACCTGAAGCTGCAGTCAAAACACGTAAGGAAAGTCAATAACTGCTCCTCATCACAGAAGTTTGGAAATCCTGACTTACACATATTACTGAGTCAAAATGTGCTTGTGAAGATCAGAGTGTGTCACTTTACAAATGAGGAAAGTAAGACAAGAAAGAGAGCCCCTCACTTTTTAGTCATCTCATGACAGATCTAGGAAATGAACTCTAGTTTTCTGTCTCTATTTTAATAAGCCTCATCACAACAAATAATCAGTTTGCTTCCCTATTCTCCTTTCAAGGAAGAAATATTGCCTATATTTTGAGTGAGTTTAAGAAACAAGGAAAATATCTATTTTCAGAGAGAGCAAATGAACCTATGATGCAAAGTGTAAAATTTACATTTTTCTTTTATGAACATGACTAAAACTAGTACGATAATATATCTTAACAACCTAAAAGTGATAAAGTAAAATAGTTAACCAAATCCTTAAAATGATACAATATTGAACCAGTTATCAGAGTCTGAAAATGAATCCATCTACATATGCGATGATAAAGATTTGGAGATCCTAATCCTTAAAATTTACTATGTGAGTCAGGCCTCCTGCCTGATTTGAAATGAACACATTTAAGGCCCAAGTGCATGTGACTGTCTCCTGATTTATGAGTGAGATTGAGGCAAGTGTGCACTTGCCCATGAAAAGTAGACCTCTATAGAATTCTCCTTCTGACCACTGAAGAATCACACTCACAGCATGAAATAATCAGGTTTCTGCTCATAAAATAACCACATTCATATTTCTTTATTCTTGTAGGACTAAGAATTGATTTCCAATGATGAGCAAGCAATTTTTTCTTTGAAATAGAAATAAGGTTTTTAAACCTTTATTTCTGTGCGTGTTACATACTAGCTCTCGAGGACCATCTGTATGTACAATTATGTGGAGGGCCTCAATGCTATAGCATCTAAATATTTTGTATAAGATAAAGGAACATACTAAAATCTTGCCAGTGTCTGCAAGAGATTTGGGCAAAGGTGAACAAGCCCCAAGCATCACTTGATTTTTCTTCAACATAGTATCTTTTATATCGATTACAAATGGAGGAGTGTATACAAACAGGAAGCACAGGAGTGGAAAAGAAAAACAAAAAATAACATGGGGTGTTAAAGGAAATAAGGAAAACAAAATGCATGAGACAACAAAGTATAAGCAAAAGAGGTGCCCAAACAGGAACATTTACATGTGATGAAATGGTGTATCTACCTTGACCCTGTGTATTATGTTGATTTTCTGTATTAAAATTTGTACTCACTCTTAAACACTTTATAATCATTTTGAATCTCATTGTTCATACATAGGTCTTATATAATAAACTTGTAACTCTGGATAGAACTTAAGGTTCTATTTCATCTTTAAAAACTTAAAAACAGTGAAATACAGAGATTAAAGCAGTTGCTAACTTACTTCTTTGCAATGAGTATTTATTAATGTCCAATATGTACAGCTAAGAACAAATGAATTTGAAGAATAAGTAAGAGCTCATCACTCTAAGAAGTACTGATAAAAGTAAACTAAGAAATAAGAAAATGAAAATAAAAATGATATGATTACAGCTGATTTTCATCTTGATAAACAGTCACTGACTTGTTTATCATAGAAAAGATATTGGCAGTTGTTGAGTGGTTCCTAGGGAAAAGCTGAGAACAGTGATGGGGCTGGGGTTGTTGGGGGTGGATTCTTACAGGAACTGACGCACTGGTATGCTTCATGTAAAAAAGATGCAATAGCAAAAATAACCATTGCTTTTAACGTGTTCCATCAATAAATAATAGATTTTCACCTAAAATGTTAAATAAGGGGAAAATTATGTTATATCAATGCAGACTTTCTTCATTTTTCCCATTAAAAAAACTTTCTTATAAAGTGAGAGAATATTTTGATTATTCTTTCAACTACATATGATTTTAAGTCTCAATCCAGTTGAGATCAGTTGATTGATAATTATTCATCAGATTTTGGCTGTATTCATGGCAAAGTCAAGTATTAAGGGCAGAAGACAGGTCATGTTTCAAAAATGATCCTATGTTGTAATTGCACAATAAGTACTGTTTCCAACCCTTTTCTCAGTTTCCAGTGTTAGGGTGGACAGATAATTTACCAAATGCCTTGCCACTCAACATTCCTCCACAGTCTAGAAGGGGTAGAAGGAAACTCACAAGGTCTTAAGAACTTGTCCACCAGAATTCAAATCTCAGGAGTATGGCCGAGTGCAAAGCTGCCCATTAGCAGAGACAAAGGCCCTTAGTTCTTGCCCTGCAGGATTGGGCAGCTGAGGCTGTGCTCCTTTAGCTCCAGCTTGCATGATATATTAGTGAATGAATTCTAAAGACAAAAGACATCCCTGAAAACCTTTTAATAAAAGCAAGGTTTTGGACTAACTGTAGGAAAACAAGATAACAAACAGGTGAGCCTTTAGAAAAGGAAAATTAAGTGCCTTCAGCATTTCTGAAAAACAGCATAAATAGCCTGCTTGGGTTTTTACTGTGCTACATGTTGTGATAGAACCAAAAACGAAATTAAAAAGTGCCTTATTTTCTCTTGGACGAACACCATTTGCATAGTTCTATGACAGCAATGCAGTGGCTATAGAGGTCAAATACTCAGAGACTAGGCCATTGGGGCGAGCCACTCCTCCTTCCTTTCATTGTTTGTCTTATCCACAAAAACATACTATGCAATTCTCTTTTCTTAAGTTAGACGATAATTCAGTAGAGTTATACATTGTTTATTTTATTTAATAAATCCTCATATCTAAGGGCTTCCCAAATTAATACTAAATAGAAACTAGTGGCAAAAGTAAATATTTTTTTCCTGGATCTAATCTTTTATTAATCTGCATACATGTTATTCCAAAAATATACATGTAGATTGCCACATATATATGTGCATAGAATGTATAAATACATATATATTATACATGAATGATTTATTACAGAAATATCAGTGTTTCTAGATTACACTGCATACTTGATGAGCTGTCATTAGTGCAGAAAGGATACATAGCTTTTCAACAAAAGAAAAGAATGAGGCTGCCAGAGTGTTGCAGTGGTTTGGGTTTTTTTTTTTTTTTTTCCAGCATCCATCCCTGCCAATCTCTGCACTGCCAGTAGGGAAAACCATATCCATGGCAACCAACCGTACCATTCCAACCCACATCAATGACGCCTCCAATCTAAACTGTCAAATATTCTATGCACATCATGTAAAATAGGTCTCTTTCCCCTTATACCTCTGTGCATCTCGTTTCCGTGGCTACATGTTTATGCAAATGAGAATTGTCCTTTCTCTCTCAGGTTGATTGAACACTGAATTTGTTTTGCACCTTGGCAATGCAAAGCCATGCTGTCTTGCCACCTGGTCTACCACATAATTGCAAAAAATTACATTATAATGATAACTGTCCCCAAATTAGCCTGATAACACCATCTACCTGCCTTGTGAGCGAAAGAAACAGTGCAATAAAGAAAGATGTTAAAACAGAGTCGAGATAGGGGAATAATGTTTAATTGGCTCTCCAGAGTCCACTAATTTTCAGAATTGGAAACCTAGTGTTTGATTTGTTCTTTTTAGTCAGTGAGAAGAAAAAATATCCTTCATAAATTCTGAATGACAAATTTGCCCATCCTTTTTTGCATGTGGTTCCAGCATCCCAGGGAATCTAAAGTGTCATTTCCTCTCTGGAAGAAAGGCAGCACAAAACATGCTAGGTATGTACTCTAAATTTTCACTCAGTATCAGTTCTAAGTATAAATTTCTCTCAATTCCTGTAGCTCTCTCATTCTTTTTCTCTAACCCTCTCCAAATCTTGCATCAATACCTTTCTTTTAAAGTTAAGATGCGGGATTTTTACAGGATGACACGTATTAAAATAAAATAAAGCTGGGACTGTAAAAGAAATTACCTTCTCTCCACCCCCAACTCCTTTAATCTATTACTTTCCACTGGATTATGTCCTGTAAATGATTTTGTTGTGCTGGTTAGTTTTGTTTTCAGGAAAATCACATTTTGCAAATAATGAAATAACTAATTATTTAGTTAATTTTTAATTATGACATATCAATATGATGACTTTAAGGACTATATTCATGTTAATTTTTTTACAAAAGAGAAAGAAATATGCAGGCAAAAATGTGGCTCATAGTATATTTCCCCAGGGTGCAGATGACAAAATAAAAGATACTAGGCTCTATTATGATAAATGTTGAGGATATATTTTACTTTTCCCCCTTCTTAAGACCTATTTCCCTGCAACACAAATCCTTCAGTATGTTTTTAAAGGAAACATTTTATATAATTCCATGAGATTTTTGTCTTAGATTGATCTTCTAAACTTTGTTTATACTCTGAGTTATCTTTGAGTAGATTAGGGAAGAGCAAAGCTTACAAAGGTAGCTAAGATCTCTTTTAAACTTAATAGATGATCTGTAAATGTGTCTTGGCCAAAGATTAAAAATCTGAAATTTCCAAAGAAGGATTCTTACCCATCTTTCCCCCAATCTTCTTCTCCAAACTGTAAATATTTTTTAGGGTTTAGCTGAGAAACCACTTTCTCCTTGACTCAATTCCTATCTAAAAAGATAACAAAGTGATTGTTGTTCCCTTCTTGATCTCTTGTTTATATCAGTGCTGTTTCAGCATTTCATAAGATATCATTTCCTGTTTGTATGACTTCCTCTCTGATAAGATTACAAACCCTGGGGCAAAGTTGGGGAAAAGTAATATTATATCATTCTTTTGTATTTTCTAACCTTAGAGTGAATATTTTGCTCAGTTAAATTGAATGCCAAGTCTTGATTGTTCTTGGATTTTAGGCTGAGACATTTAGACAGAGCACAGCTAATAAGTGTGTCTCAGGTCATTGTAGGAGAAGAGAAACCAACTTTTAGTTAAGTGTTCATTGTGTTCAAGAAACCATGTCAAATATTTTACATATGGAACAATAATCTTTTCCTTGTTAAAATTTACTTTTAAATAACAGATTATATATTTTAAAGCATAATATTTTAAAGGGAGGACATGACATTCATCCTTAGTAATTCTGTTTGATTGTCATATTTCCACCAACAATGTTACTTGCCGAGCACTATTCTTGGCTCTATGAGGAATAACTAAGGAAGCAGAAGACCTAATTTTATAAAGATAGCAACCAAATAAGATGATAAATACGTATAAACACAGGCAATAGGAATGATTTAAAACTCAGCATCAATTATGACACTAAATAGCTTGGAAGGCTAAAATATATCATTATTGGAATTAATTTCTAGGAGA
Source organism: Nomascus leucogenys (assembly GCF_006542625.1). NCBI lineage: Eukaryota > Metazoa > Chordata > Mammalia > Primates > Hylobatidae > Nomascus > Nomascus leucogenys. The sequence continues at coordinate 96,412,936 of NC_044382.1, read as the reverse complement.
AAAGTATGGATGAAGAGTTTGAATGAGATTTACCTGAAGAGGACAAATATTTAAGGATATGACTTTTTCATTAAGTCAGTTTTTTTTTTTTTTTAAATCCAAGGTTTGCGCATTTGTACTATCCTCATTTAGTCCCAAGGTTAGAGCTTGGGGATGGAGCTTTAGGTATCCCATGCTGAATTTGCCTTATTTGCTATTTAACTTTGCCTATTGATGTAAAGTAAAATGAAGAAATAAAGCATTCTTTTGCCAAACATAAGGGCTCAAAAAGTTTGTCTGCATGCCACATGTGAAAAAAATACGGTGTTTATGCACATAACTAGAAATTGCCTTAATTCTCTCATCTACTTATTGTATCTACACAATTTACACTGCCTAGATTCCTCCTATGAGATTTCTCCTTAGAAACGTTGCGAGAATGTTTTGTTGTCTAAACAAACAACAAATAAAATTCCCAAAATCCATCACCTACTTTCTTAAGTAAGAGCACCTACTTTCTTGAGAAGGGATACTACTATATTATCAAATAAATAATAATAAATTCTTACGAGGCACTATGTTCCAAACACTGTTCTAAGTCATTTACATAATTTGAGCCATTTTCTCCTTACAACAGCTTTATAAATTAGATGCAATCATTAACCCTAAGAAATAACAGATGAGAAAACTGAGGCGCAGAGAGGAACCTAAAGTTGTGCAGCTAGAAAGTGGTAGCGCTGAGACTCAAGCCCTAAGAATCTTGCAGTAAAGTCTCCAAAGTGTTAACCTTTTTATTTCTATGTCGTATGACATTTTGAGAAATAATTTTATTCTCAACTATCACAATAAATTTGCATCAGTTAAAAAATTCTTAAAGTTGTAATATTCGCAAATTCTGTCTTTATAATTCAAATTCCCTTTTATTTCAATTTTTCAAAGCATGATATTTAATCCTCTCTTGGGGAGAAAAATCTCTTTCTGAAAGGCTTCAAAATTGGAAACATTTTTAATTCCAAAAATAATTGTTAAATGTATGTTGATTATTTCACATTTAGACATCCTTCATTCAGCTAGTCAGTCAGTTAACAAATATTATTGCAGACTTACTAAGTGCCAGGCACACTGTTCTTGGCTCTGGCGATTTAGTAGTGAGAAAAAGAAAGCCGATTACCTTATGGCACCCACTTTACAGTAGAAGGAGGGAAGAGAAGAGAAGAAAAGAGAATAGAAAAGAACAGAATAGAATAGATCAGATGGTGAGAAGTGTTATCAAGAAAAATTAAAGCAGATGAGGGAAAGGGGACTGCTTTTTTTATTATACCAGTAAAGGTCTTTTTTGATAAAGTGACATCTGATCAAAACCTTGAATGAATTGAGGGAGGGAGCTCAGAGGTGGAAACAGGCTTTCTAGGCTCAAGGACCCATCAGAATAGTTGGATGGTATAAGGGAAAAGAGGTGCAGGAATTGCTGTCAGTGAGGCAACAGATGGTCAAATCACAGAGGAACTTGCAGGAAATTTTTAAGTACTTTCCCTCATTCTCTGAGAGAGATAGGAAACCCTCAGTGGATTTTCAGCAGAGGAGTAACAGGAACTGACTTACACTGTAAAAGACTCACTCTGGTTCAGAGTGAAATATGGAGTAGGGGGGCCAGACGAAATCAGGGAGTCTGGTTTAAAAGGATTGCAGTAGGTGAAGGTGGCATGTGCTCGGATGACAGGGAATGAGTTGTGAGATAATTATTATTTTTTTTTTGAGACGGAGTTTCGTTCTTGTTGCCCAGACTGGAGTGCAATGGCACAATCTCGGCTCACTGCAACCTCCGTCTCATGGGTTCAAGAGATTCTCCTGCCTCAGCCTCCCAAGTAGCTGGGATTACAGGTGCCTGCTACCACACCCAGCTAATTTTTTGTATTTTTAGTAGAGATGGGGTTTCACCATGTAGGCCAGGCTGGTCTTGAACTCCTGACCTCAGGGGATCCATCGCCTCGACCTCCCAAAGTGCTGGGATTACAGGCATGAGCCACCACACCCAACTTGAGATAAGATTTTAAATGTGTAAACTAAAAGATTTTATAATTTATTAGATTTAAATTGTGAGAAAAATTGAGGAGTAAAGGATGACTTTACACATTACATAATGAAATTGAAAGTTTTATACTTAGATGTGAAATGTATCTTTAGATAAAAATTAAACATTTGAAATAATTTGAAAGTTATAATACAGTTAAAATTCTTCTCAGCCTAGCCAAATTTTTTAGATACTCAATTTAAAACAATTACTTGATCATTACTTCTTTATTGCCAATAATTTTTTGATGCTATCCAACTCTTCACTGAAGATGCAACTTGGTAAAGTTAGCAAAGTTCTTAACGTTGGAACAACCTCCTCTTTCTTGAAACACTCTTTTTCATCTTCCAAATCTCAGGTGTCATGCTCCTTTTGTCCTATTTCTTAAACCATTCTTTCTTACCTTTTTTTGCAGGCCCCTCTTCGCTGGCATTTCCTAACTCTCAGTGCTTTTTTAGTATTCTGTTACAAGCTATCTTCCTATATACATCTTTGACTCCACTTGGACAAGCTTCACCACAAGAAAAGTTTCAATTATTGTCTAAATATTAATGACATCACATTCTCTAGTCCCTTACTGTTCAGTGTGGTAGCTCCATCTGGCTCTTGAATGCTTCAAATGTTGCAAATATAAATTAAGATGTGCTATAAGCATAAAATAAATGCTGAATTTTGAAGATGTAGATTGTTTTTTTTTTTGACAGAGTCTCACTCTGTCACCAGGCTGGGGTGCAGTGGTGCGATCTCAGCTCACTGCAACCTCTGCCTCCCAGGTTCAAGCAATTCCCCTGCCTCAGCCTCCCGAGTAGCTGGGACTACAGGTGTGTACCACCACCACGCCCAGCTAATTTTTGTGTTCTTAGTAGAGACGGGGTTTCACCATGTTTGCCAGGATGATCTCCATCTTTTGACCTCGTGATTCACCTGCCTCAGCCTCTCAAAGTGCTGGTATTACAGGCGTGAGCCATCACGTCCCGCTGAAGATGTAGATTTAAAATAACAGAATATATCAATAATTTTTATATTGATTAGACATTGAAATAAAATTTGTTGATATATTGGGTAAATAAAACATACTATTAAAATTTATTTTATCTGTTTCTTTCACTTTTTATTTTTTATTATAGCCACTAAAATATTAGAAGTACAGATATGCTTCACATTATATTTTTATTAAACAGTGCTTCTCTGGCCCCATTGATAATTCTTCAGTATCAGACTTAGTCTGTGGCTTGGTATAGAATGTGTTAATAAACATTTATAAACTGAATAAATGAATGTACAAAACAAAAACCTTTTATAAACTGGAATAAACTTCGCACAAAATGCGGAGATGGTATACAAACATTTTCTAAGGAATGCTAAAAAGTGATGTTCTTATAAGGAGACAACTACCATGTTTTGAATGGGAGAACTCAGTTTTCTAAAGATGTTAATTGTCCCTAAAGTGACACACATTATAAGGAAATGATTCTTATAATTTTTCTTTAGAATTTAACAAAATAATTTTAAGATTCAACTAGAAAACTAAACATGGAATAATGAGTCAGTCAAAAAAGATTTAAAACAAAATAATTATAAGGGATCTTGTCAAGTTTTTAAAAAGTTATAAAACTTCAAATATTAAAACAGTATGAAGCTTGTGCCAAAATACAGAGATCAAGGAAACAAAACAGAAAGTTCAGAAACAGACAAAACTACAAATAAGAATTCAGTACGTAATAAAGGTGGCATTTTAAATCAGTGAAGAAAAGGTGTATAATATGATAATTTCTTTTTTAAAAGTGTGATGACAACTAACCATTTGACAAGAATAAATGTTGATCCTTAATTAACACCTTAAAATAAAATTAATTCTCCAAATGAATTAGATGTAAATACAAATAATGAAATTTAACAATATTAGGGGAAAATATAAATGCATTTATATAGATAAAGAAAGCTCTTTCAATGAAGAATTAAGGCAGAAATGGAAAGATCTAACTAAATAAATATTTTAAGACATTTGTATGGGGAAAAATAACACAATCCAAGTGAAAAAGCAAATGATAAAAATAACTATGTGTGACAGAAAGGGTTAATGAATTTAGTATATAGAAATCTTACAAATTGTCAATAAAAAGAATATATAAGCCACTAGGAAAGTGGGCAAAAAGTATAAACAAGCAACTTACAAAAATCAAAAATGTAAGTGATTAATAAAATATGATGAAAATATTCTACTTCACTAATAACCATAACCATGAATGTAAGACAAGATGTCTTCCCTGCCCTCACCAACTATTAGGCTATCAGAGGAGGAAAATTCCCACTGTGATTGAGACTGAAAAGCAACACACTCTTACAGATTAAAATTAGTAAAAATGTTATGAAATATAAAGGGAAGTGATGCATTTAATTCAGAAATTCTATTTCTAAGAATTTTCCCTAGTAATCAGATGGATTCATAAAAATGAAAATGTGAAGATTTGAATATCACAATATTCTTTATAATAGGGGGAAAACTGTAAATAAATGGACAGTCTTAGATTAATACTTAATAACTCATACAGCCATAAAATGAAATTCTACCCAATCATTACAAATGATGGGGTCTATATTGATAAATATGTAGCATGTTGATGACATGTTGCTATATGCTAAGTGTAGTTTCCCAAAAACTGTATCTATGATGATCCCACTTTAAAGATACATTTATTTCATTCATACACATTAAAAGAAAGTATTCTCCAAAATGTTACTAGTGCTTACACACCAACAGTGCAAATATGGCTAATCATGCCAATAGTGACAGGATTATGGACATTTTTTTCCCGCTTGCTGTTATTTTTTGTTTCTAATCTTTCTACATAAATATGAATAAGCAATTAAAAAATGCACAAAGCAACGTAAGAAGCCTTAGAGGCTATGTTTATACTGTCAGAATTCACTTGCGCCACATTTCTATTCCACTTTCTGACACAGTGAAGCCTCACACTCATAATCTCCTCAGCACACCTATATAGGTGCTTACACAGGAGCCTACAGACATGCAGTTCATCTCTGCTGAGAGCAAACGCTGCTATGCTCACTCTCAGGGAAACACGGCAGGCATTGGCATTGTCTCACAACAGGTGTCTGAGTTTGAAGGAGGAACTTTGAAAAAAAAAATCATTTGGTGTTTTCATGTCCTTTTAGGACACACTCAACCAACTAGCACAAGGAAGAGAGTTTGGCTTCAAGTTCTTTACCCTAATAGTAAAAATAATAAGACCTTTGCTTATATAAATGTACGCTAACTTGTTTTCAAAAGAATCTTGTGAGCTATGTTGGCTGCCGTCCTCTTCTTCCTACTCACATGTTAGAAAAATGAGATTCAAAGAATTTACATGATTTTTTTCTAAAGAGCAGGATGAGGGTTCAAACTCAACTATTTTTCTTTCAAACCTTATACGTGATTTCATTTCACTCCACAGCCTTCCATGCCTACTGTTAAAGGGCCTAGTCTTTAAATAACTAAGAAGAGAAAACCCAAACACTTTTGATTATAAAATATGATCGACAAGAAATTATAAGTGTTTCACAAAATATGTTTTAAGTGTTATTGGTATTTTGCAATAAAGAACCATACAAAAGAGAAGAAAAAGGAAAACGGTCCTTTAAAACTCCCAAACAGACATTTTCTTTTTGAAAGTGACTTCTTGTCCAAGAAGATATTTTTTTCAATTACTAGGGGAAAAATACTGGAATAAATATGCTATGAAATACACTGATTTATTTGTATTAAAGAGAGTATACTACAAAGAAAATACTGAATTAGAGAAAAACATACATGCTACAGTGCTGCAAAATGTACTGCTCATTTCATGCATCCAGTATTCTTCAAATATGAAAATTATTATATTTTAAAGTAATATTATGCTTTATATTTCAAAAGCCAAAAGGAAGGTCGAAAATGGCCTAAAATATCTACAAATCAAAGGTTTGTAGCTAAATGTTTTATAAAAACATAAATTTGGTATAATATTTTTCCAATTCTGAGCCAGCTTTCTGTGCATTCACATGCAAGTATGCACCAGTGTCCTTCTCTATGAACATCATTGCAAAGTGTCCAATCAATTTGCTTCTATTATGAATCATACCCTATTCTTACTGGTTTTCTGCACATCAACATTCAATGAATAGACTAAACGCCCATGCTATGTATATTCATCTAAAATTCTTCCATATATACAACCTTTGCAGAAATAACTGAGCCAGAATGCGTATCAGTCATATTGCTTTCATGTTTGAAGCCCAACTGTTGCACCTTCTGGGTCGATGCCAAATAGAGATTTTTCTAGTAGGTAATATAAGTTTTCACTACTAATTGGATCTAGCATGTACTCTCACAAATAGTCACATTTGTTTTTTCTTGATTGATTTTTAAATTATTTGTCAATGCAAGGTCAACAGTGACCCCTCTCAGGTCTTTCAGCCATGGGGATTGGTCCACAGCCTGCTGAAATGCCAAGCAATTTTAGTTTATTTCATTTGTCTACTTCATGTTTATAAAAGTGAATTGACATACAGACGTGTAGTTTGACACACTGTTTTTTAATGAGTTGTAAGCGTTTGTTGTCATTAAAATAATATATTTTAGAAAATTTGAAAGAGAAAAGAAAAATATCACAGTCACCACAGTAACACAACTATTATTTGTGTTTATTATTACCTAGCTTTTTAGTAATAAGCCCTTAAAAATTATTGTGTATTTTAAAGATGTGTGTCTTAGTCTTTTCCTTCCCTTTGGCCCTTAGGCATACATAATTACAGGAATTATAATCTTTGTTCATGACAAATGCTATTGAATGTTCATGCAAGGCCCTATTAATTTTTTACTTACTTATTTGTAACACTATAAGATCTCTCACAAATTCACCATCATCTCCTCATATATTAGGAGCTTCATGCTAACCTACATCAAATGTTTTGTTCCTCATTCCTCACTCTGCCTTTCCCTACTAAAGGTAACAATCGCTCAAAATTCTGTTCTTACCAATCTCTTATTTCATGTATTGCATTTAGATGCACTCCTCAAAAGCTTTTTTTTTTCTGAGATTGTTTAAAAGTTGAGCATACTGCATGTAACCTTTTGGAATTTATTTTTTCATTTAATAATCTTATTACCAAGATTTATTCCCAATGTTGTCTGTCACTCTATGTCATTCATTATGATTTCTGTATAATAAACCATTGTGAATATACCACATTTTTTTCTTTGATTTTCACTTGGATGGACACTTGGTTTGCCTTTATTATAGTCTTTAACTGTCAGTTTTAGTAGTTTTATGATATTCCATCAATTTTCCTAATCAGCTCTATATATTTTTTTATTTTGTTGCATATAATACATTGCTCTATTGATCAAGGTTGGAGTGAGCACCTCTGTACTAATAGGTTTCCTGCAATATATATTATACCTTAGACAGAGACAGAATTATTAGGTCAAAAGATATGAGGATAATAGATATTTCCAATTTGCATTCCAAAGGATGACAATTCCATCAGCAATTGTACAATTATCACATCACCATAAGCACTGTCTTATTCATCTTTTTTTGTTAATTTAAAAGGTAGTTATGTTTTGGCTGGGTGCAGTGGCTCACGCCTGTAATCCCAGCACTTTGGGAGGCTGAGGTGGGTGGATGACCTGAGGTCAGAAGTTCGAGACTAGCCTGACCAACAGGGAGAAACCCCATCTTTAATAAAAATAGAAAATTAGCCAGGCGTGGTGGTGCATGCCTATAATCCCAGCTACTTGGGAGGCTGAGGCAGGAGAATCGCTTGAACCCGGGAGGCCGAGGTTGCCATGAGCCAAGATCATGCTATTGCACTCCAGCTTGGGCAACAAGAGCAAAACTCCATCTCAAAAAAATAAATAAAATAAAATAAAGATAGTTATGTTTTACTTTTAAGCCTCACTGATTTCAGTCAATAAATGAATATTGACATATTAGAGGTAAGGCATTAAGAGTGAAATAATGGCTTATAAATGGGCTCGAAAGTCTAATCTGAAATTCTAAATGGGATATATTGTCAGTAAGCATTGTTTATTCTTACTAGAGTGATTTTCAGCTTGCAAGTAAAAAAGCTGAAGCTTAAAGGAAATGAGTAATTTTTCTAAAATTATATAGTTAGTTTTCTATCACACTGTATTGCTTCCCAATTGACCAAATGTAAAATGGATCATCAAAATTTTTAACTTGTTTTCATTTTGAGTCATTTCTTTAAATTTCTGTAGGATTTATAATCTTGGCCCTACAACATAGTACTTGAATACGCATCTACCGTTATTTTAATTCTACCCCCCCACCCCACCCCAAGGAATGGCCTTCTTTTCTTGCTGTTGCTTCTCCCTTGAATTTATCCCTCACAATGTGTTGTAGTGTCAGGTCTAGAGCAGTTTGTACAGACAGACATGCTGAGCTGACCTGTCTGAAGTCACACTCTTCCTGTGTTGGAGACACTTGTCTTACCACTCCTCTAAATCAAAGTATTATTAATTATGTAGATTTGATATCTCATTTTCAACTCATTCTTCTTTCATATGCCGTATGTTCAATAGCATTAATTAACTAGTTTGCATCACAACATGGCATAAAATGCATTGCAGTGTTTGTATAATTTATATAAACGTTTGCCACAAGATTACTTGGTCAATGGAGACAGTAGTAGGGACTTTCTTTTTTCAGTCTCACACAGAGCAACAACATTTGCCAGGCACTCACAACACATAGCCACTCTACTCAACTACCTCAACTAGAGACAATTGTTGTTCAGTCTGATTCATCCCTAACAAAGCAAACATATTTAATCCTTGGTCTTTATGACTAAAGTCAGCAGTTTTATCCATCATAGCTGCAAGTTCCCCCACCCTTTTCCTGCATGCCTGCAATCTGCATCTGAAGTGCCAGATGATTACTCTGCTGGGTTCCTTATGCCCACTCATAAACAGTTACCGGTCTTTGTGGTCCTGTGCAAAAATAGGCCCCTGGATGAGTCATTCGTTGTGTATCCAAATACTGGCAAGATTTGTAAAACAAACTCACATTTTTCACTTTTGTTATATCTTTCTGATCTTAGCTTGGAACAATTAGCTTTCCCTAGGTTTTGTTAAATAGAAATATGCCCACATAACATATTCTCCTTGCTTTCTCCTTCTGACAGAGCAATTTCTTTGGCTATAGAAAGATGAATTTCCACAGATTCATCAGATAAAATATTCTCTGCCCTTCTTCCTCAGTAACTGTGAAACTGCCCTGGCAAAATTATGACTGAGATGGTGAAAGAGATCTAATTTAAATGACTCCATCTTGCTTCCAACCTCCCAGCTATCCTTGTTCATTCCTGGGGGTAGGCTGAACTAACTTTGGGGGGAAAATTAGTTTATAGTTTAAGCAAAGGTGGTAACAGCCTTTTCCCAAGGCAGACCTCCTTCTTACCTGGGGTCTAGATTGTGTTTGTAAGACTAACATTAGCCACAAGAGTAGAAATTATGGTTTAGGAGTCATGCAGCTGGAGGCTACAAGATTCTGACCCTCCCTAAACTGCTCCTAAGATCAGTGCTTGAGATATTTTGCAGACCCTGCACTTGATGGATCAGTTGGCCCCACTGAGATCAATAAACTGGCTCATCTGATCTTTTGGCCCCCACCCAAGAACTGACTGGATGCAAGAAGACAGCTCCAACTTCCTATGATTTCATCTCTGACCAATCAGCACTCCTGGCCCACTGGCTTCCCCCCACCCACCAAGTTATCCTTAAAAACTCTGCTCCCTGAATGATCAAGGAGACTGATTTGGGTAATAATAAAACTCCAGTCTCCCTCACATCTGGCTCTGCATGAATTACTCTTTCTCTATTGCAATTCCCTTGCCTTGATGAATTGGCTGTGTCTAGAGAGTGGGCAAAGTAAACCCCTTGGGTGGTTACAAGTTTGAGGGCTCGTCTAGGATTGCCCTTGTGGCTACCTTCCCACGGTTCAGTGGGCCCCCTCCAGTGTTGGATTCAGAAACCAGCCCAAGTGACTGCCTAGTTCTCTCAGACTGGGGACTGACTCTGGTACTCTCTCTATTGGATGGGTGCTGCCAACCCAATGTGCATGGATTTAATTGCAATGGGGAGAAATAGTCCTGGGGAGACATCCTTAACTGTAGCCCTAACACAGGGTGTCTGTCTGTAGCCCCATGGTGGGATGTCTGTCTGTAGCCCTGTTGCGAGGTGTCTGGATTGGTGAATCTTAGGCACTGCCAAGAGCTCTTTCCTTCTCCCAACCGATTCTGTAGCTGTATGGTTCAGGGGCAGGGGGGATGGTCTCCGTTGGTTCTTTCTAACTAGTGGGAAGAGTCCTGGTTTGGGAAACTTCTCCTCAATCAGGAAGATTTTGAGGAAGTTTCTCAGACAGAATAGGAGGATAGTTTTGAAGGGATACTCTTGGAGTTCTTGGTTTGGGATCTGATTCGGAAGGCCTTCTCTCCATCTTGTCTTTGTATGTGTTTGTATATGTGGAAGGGATCTCAGAGGGGTTGCTGATGGAAATCTAGCAGGCCTAACTCAGAGAACCCTCCTTATTTGTCTGGTCACACTTGATGAGATCTAAAGAAGGCTCAACAGGCCTGTCTCTCAGGGTGACTATCTGCTCTTTCCTTGCCCAGAAACCCCGTTGTGAATTACCATTCAGAGGTCATCCATCCCCATCTGGAGTGTATCAAAGACAACAGGGACCAAAGGGAAAAAGTTTGAGGTTTGCTAGTCTGATATTGGGTGCTGAATGAGGTGACTAATGTCTGTTTTGTTATGTGTATTTTGCTGGGATGGAAAATGTTAATTTGGTTCCCCAATGCAGCCTGTTGGGCAGCATCTTGCAAACTGAGAATCTTAGCTATGGTTCCATAAAGCAATAAAAGGAATTTTCTCTTGTAAAGTGCTTTGAACTCCACAGCTATAGCACAAGCAAGCAGAGTCATCTGGAAGCTGCAGAGAAAGGGAACCCAGAAACCTGGTATGCCACAAAAAAGGGTAAGAAATTCTTACCGGCCAAGTTTCTGGTCTCTTTCTCTTTCTCTGTCTGGATAAACAGTAAACTATTTGTCACCTCTGCAAGGGTTTGATTAATAGAAAGAAGGATTTGAGAGACTAGTCTTAGGCTGTAGGAAATCTGGTGTACTTTGTGCTAAGAATCTGTCTTTCTGTGTTCTGTAATGGAGAGAGAGGTATCACAGGATAGAATGTGGGTTTAGGGCCCTTATAAGCCTGCTTTTCAAGTCAGTTTGTCAGGCTGGTCAGTTACAAACTTTGCTATTGGTCCTTGAAACAGATACTATTTTATGAAATTTCTCTGTCTTGTTTTGTTTTCTTAAGAGCTTAACCTTGTGACCATGTGGGGATACCTTCTTTTGGTTTCCACCACCCAGAGGACAGGAATTTGGGAGTTCATGCCATAGCTCTAAAAATTTTTCTTGAGCAGTTAAAAGCCTTGCAAGCTAGAAATTGGCTTCTCTAGGCTCCTTCTGGGAAAAGCAATAGAAACTGCTCAATGCTGTATAGCTCAGTAGCTAAGGCTTTATCTTTCGACAGTGGTGGCCTGGGTTCAATAGTTGGCTTCTGGAATGATTGCTTTCTGGTTTGTTAATTGTGTAACTTTGCCATTTATTGAGGGTTTTTTTTTCCCCTCATAGATAGCTTCTGATTTCCTCTCTTGAATTTTCCTTTCTCAGAACTACCTTGTGCAGATTCTAAATCTTGTAAAAAAAGAAACTGCTTGCCATGTATTTGAAACACCTAGGAAGTTACCTTTGATAAATTTCAGAAGCTAGATATATTGGCCACTTGGCATGGCTAAAGTCATGTAATAAGAGATTTGAAAGGATTTATTTTTAAAGAGTACTATGGTTAAAAGTCAGCTTAATTAAAATTGAATAAACTATAGATGTATTTAAAAGGCCTTCATGTTTTTCTCTTCTTGGAACTTGTTTTTCTGGAAAAAGTGTTTTCTTCTCAGTCTAGTGAATTACTTTTCTGCAGTTTTTTGTCTTGCCACTCTTAATGCACATGAGAGGCTCTAAGATAAGTTCTGGTAGCCCAGGACTTATTGGGAAAAGCAAAGGGGGCGCCACAGACCCCATTTTGGGGGGGAAAATAAGCCCTCTGTTTTCCTCATGAAATCCCAGGAACTAAAAGTGGATGGATCTCTCTGTGTTTTACATTGTATTATCTGATGGTTTTGAGTTTTGAGGGCATCAAAAATTACTTCATATTATGAGAGAGTTTTAGTGTGTAATAACTAGGTAGGAAATATACTTTAAGGGATGGCTAATAGTAGTTATATTTGAGTCTTCACACACTTGGATCGGAGAAGCATGCTCTTGTCCACCTGGAAAATAAGGAAACATCTCCACCCAGCACTAGGAGATAAGACTTCCATGAGAGATGGGCTGATTACAAAATGGGCTGATCCACCTGGAAAATAAGGAAACATCTCCACCCAGCACTAGGAGATAAGACTTCCATGAGAGATGGGCTGATTACAAAATGGGCTGATTGGCTTTGGGTTGCCTTGCAATGAAATGCAGGGTAGAAGCACTGCACTGTCTTCTCCAGTAGTATTTCCCTCCTTTCGTGGATCCAGGGTCCAGTATAAAATGACACCCTTAATTTTGGGGATCCGTCTTTGCCTTCAGCTGCTAATTTGCTGCTTATTTGGCCCAGAAATGCATGCTTTCCTGGCCTTGTTCCTCCTCCCTGAAGCCAGTAATTCAATTAAGAAACTGGTGTGGTGGCTCACGCCTGTAATCCCAGCACTTTGGGAGGCAGAGGCGGACGGATCACGAGGTCAGGAGATTGAGACCATCCTGGCTAACACGGTGAAACCCCGTCTCTACTAAAAATACAAAAAATTAGACGGGCGTGGTGGCAGGCACTTGTAGTCCCAGCTACTCGGGAGGCTGAGGCAAGAGAATAGCGTGAACCTAGGAGGCGGAGCTTGTAGTGAGCCGACATAGCGCTGCTGCACTCCAGCCTGGGCGACAGAGCAAGACTCTGTCTCAAAAAAAAAAAAAAAAAAAAGAAGAAAGAAAAGAAAAAAAGAAAGAAAGAAAAAGAAACTGGTAAATAACAAATTTTACAACTGCTGAATCTTCTGTCTTTCTGTCTATTTACGTGTGTTGTTTGTTTATATATAAAAGAGCTCTGATTAATTGGCTTAGGAAAATAAGTGCTTAAATCAAATATTTTGTCAGAAAAATGGAAACTTTAATGCCTTTTTGTTCACATGGCTTTAGGAATCTTTTGGATATAAAGACAGTTTTAAAGATTATTGATAAAATAAAATGTCTTGAAAACGTAGACATTTGGTCTAAATTAAGGTCAGATATCAGATTTGCTAAATGCATTAAGGTCAACCTGTGTCTTTGACTTTTGAAAATTATTCAATTTACCTACTTTGGAGCATTAGATTATAGATAAGGCCTAAGGACATATGGAGACCCATGCCTGCTAGCTATGTTAAAAGGAGTCAGACCTTGTCTTTATTTCTGTCTGACGTCCTAGGCTCCACCGCTAGTACATAATTTAAATTGGTTACTTATCAGGTTTTTCACTAAAAATAAAAGTTGCCAAGAGTTAACATTGTAACATCTAGTTGAGACCACTGGAGAAGCAGTTTTACATACAATGTGTGTAGGGAATGTGTTTTTGGTAAAAGATTATAAGAAGGCACGGGAACATGGCTTTTGTTAAAGGGAATGTAATTTCATCTAGTTCAGAGGGTTTTAAAGATTGTCTTAACCTGAAAGAGTAACAGAACAAAACTGAAGGTTTAGCAGAGTGAAAAGGGTTTGTAAAGGGTTGATCTTGTAAAAATTCTGTGGGCATAAACAAGTTGGCTAAGATTTACAAGAAATTGTCTTGGCACGGTGGCTCACACCTGTAATCCTAGCACTTTGGGAGGCCAAGGGAGGTGGATCAGAAGGTCAGGAGTTCAAGACCAGCCTGGTCAATATGGTGAAACTCCATCTCTACTAAAAATACAAAATGTAGTTGGGCATGGTGGCACACACCTGTAATCTCAGCTACTCAGGAGGCTGAGACAGGAGAATTGCTGGAACCTGGGAGGCGAAGGTTGCAGTGAGTGAAGATTGCACCATTGCACTCCAGCCTGGGTGACAGATTGAGACTCTACCCCCCCAAAAAAAAATAAATAAAGTCATACTGATGTGGGGCCAGAATCTGGGCCCACGTGTCCGAATAACAGGGTTTTCTTACAAAATTGATCTCCTGTTTGATGGAAAATTGTAAAGGGTTATAAAAGGTTTGTGAAAATCATACCTTATGGTCAAACTAATTAAAACTGGATAGAGATATAAAATTTTATATTAAAAAACTAGCTTTAACATTAAAGATGTACTAATGCAAACATTAAATTTGGTTTTCTCTTTTGAATATGATTTTTATGTACTGTTAAAAGACAATGAAAGTGTTTTGTTTTCTCCTATGAGTAAATGGCAGGAAAAGATAAGTGAGAGAGAAGAGACAGATTCATTTGGCCTTATGCTATCTTCATAAGGTCTTGTTTGGAAAGCTAAGTCTCCTCTATCAGAGTAAAGATTTTTCTTTTTAAAAAAAATTTTGCAGTTTTTTTGGCCAAATGAATGACTTATGGTTACCTGGGATTCTATTTTGTGATATCCAATGTTTTAAGCCTTTGATATTTGGCAAACTTTCCAAAATCAAATTATAAATTATGTCTCTTTCTTACCTAATATTTTACATATTAGGTCCTCTGAAGTCCAAAAAATGACATTTGGCTTATTTGGTGCAAAAATCATACAGGAAGCATTGTCAAATATGAAATGGTGTTTTGCTTTCTTTGGCCTACATTTCTGTAAATGTGTTATTGGTATATGTTCCAAAATTATGTAAAACTCCTATAATTCTAATATAACTTAGTGTATGTTATCAGTAATAATTATAATTATTGTGTTAATAAACTGTGTGCCACAGAGGTAACAAATTTCCATGACAATCATGTCTTTACCTGTGGCTGCCCTAAAATGTTGTTATCCATAGACACCTGTTGTCTCATTTTGGTCCTCTTTAAAAGATGGTTTTATAATCACCTATAAAATGTAACAGGTGCTGTTAAATGCAGGATTCTGATTAATAACACTGGAGATTGTGACATTAGAATAGAGAAAAAACTTTTTAATAGAAAAGTGAATGGACTTTGGTTTACTTTGGACTGTATTTGTATAAATATGTTATTAGTATGTGTTTCAAAGTTATGGGAAACTTCTATAATGTTGATATAATTTAGTGTCCATTCTTAATAATTATAATTGTTATGTAAAATTGTTGTTTGCCACAGAACTAACCAAAATTCCTAGTCAATTGTAGCTTTAATAGTGGCTATAGACTTTTGTCATCCACAGACGTTTTCTCTTGCTTTGTCTTGCTTTGGTCCTTTTCAAAAGGTGGTTTATAATCACATATAGGACTGTAAGTGCAGATTTCAGATAACTTTAAAAACTGTGCTATTGGAATAGAGGAAAAAAATCAAACTTCTAGGACTCTCCTGGAGAGCAAATGTGTTAAACATTGGTAAACCTTTTGTTATCAGAGTCAAGATAACTTATTTTTTAGAGCTTTTTGCAACTCCTGTGAACAAAATTTGGAGCATATTTGTTCCTCTCTGCCTGATTGCTCCAGAATTTGGAAACTATTTGTGAATATTTTCAATTTATGGCAGTATAGTTAATTGCATAAGTGCAATAAGAATCTGTTTTCTTTTGTAACAGGACACAATTGGAGAAACTGATTATTTTACCAAGGCTTTGACTGGAATGGCATGCTTCCTTTAAAAAATTCAAGCTTGACTTATACAGCCAGTTAAGCCCTGTTGGGGAATCTGGCCTCATACCTTGTCCACACAGAGTCCTTGTACAAGGTTCCTGACCTGTGGTAAGTAAAGAATGTCACTTTCTAACAGGCCCAGGAACCCCAAGCTCTCTTGGGACCTAAGAGGAGAGGAATTTGCCGAACTCATAGGTGTTGAGGGTACAAACCTGTGGCTGGGCTGGGGTGTTAGTTTCACTCTCATTGCCCAGGCTGGTGTGCAATGGCATGATCTTGACTCACTTCAACCTCTGCCTCCCAGGTTCAAGCAATTCTCCTGCCTCAGCCTCCTGAGTAGCTGGGATTATAGGCACCTGCTGCCATACCTGGCTAATTTTTTTTTTCTTTGTATTTTTAGTAGAGACCAGGTTTCACCATGTTGACCAGGCTGGTCTTGAACTCCTGACCTCAGGAGATCCACCCACCTTGGCCTCCCAAAGTGCTGGGTTTATAGGTGTAAGCTGCTGTGCCCAACCTGGGCTCAGCTTTTAAAAAGTCTTATCTCAGATTCCTCATGTAACAGAGTTCTGTCAAAGCCAATTAAAAAAGCCTAAGTGAAAAATAATTATTCTTGCTGCACTTTAAGCAAATAATCAGGCCAAGTACTGTAAGACTAGAGTTTATTTTGTAAACAAATTAGTTCTGTCATGATTTGTTTTTAATTAAAACGGGGACTAGAGAGAGAAAAATTATGCTTCAAAAGAAAAACTATAGTGCACTGTTATTAGCTGTTCTTGAGGTTTTTTTCTGTAGTTTAGACTAAATTCTAAATTCTTTGTTGGTTAGAAGTCCCTAAACTAATGTTTTTAAATCTTTGCTTTTAAAATTGGGAATTGTACTCCTCATCCTAGGGCTTGTTATTTAAGGTAGGCTGTTCACTTAAACTCTGTAGTAAAACTATAGATGAGAGTACTAATATTTTTGCCATGCAAGCCTTGAAATCCCATCCAGGCCTGCATGAGTACACCCAGATCATTGCAAAGCAGTTTCACTCTTGTCATCTTGGGGTTCACTCCCATTCCCACTACGTCTTCTGTCAGCAGGAAGAAGACAGAGTGATTGATGGCCTTTTCCCATCTTCATAGCCTACACCTTAAGATGAAGGTGTTATAAAACCCAAAGGGAAGGATTGTAACTGCCTTTGCAAAATTATGATTGAGATAGTGAAAGAGAGCTAACTTAACTGACTCTGTCTTGCTTCCAACCTCCAAGCTGTCTTTGTTCATTTCTGGGGGTAGGCAGAACTAACTTTGGGAGAAACTTAGTTTACAGTTTGAACAAAGACAGTAAAACTCTTTCCCAAAGCAGATCTCCTTTTTGCCTGAGGACTAGATTGCCTTTGTAGGACTAACATTAACCACAAGTGTAGAAATTACGGTTTAGGAGTCATGCAGCTGGAGGCTACAAGATTCTGAACCTGCCATAAACTGCTCCTAAGATCAATGCTTGAGATATTTTGAAGACTCTGCACTTGATGGATCAGTTGGCCCCACCCAGATCAATAAACTGGCTCATCTGATCTTGAGGCCCCCACCCAGGAACTAACTGCATACAAGAAGACAGCTCCAGCTCCAGCTCCTTATGATTTCATCTCTGACCAGTCAACACTCCTGGCTCACTGGCTTCCCCCCACCCCCCAAGTTATCCTTAAAAATTCTGTTCCCTGAATGCTCAAGGAGACTGATTTGAGTAATAATAAAACTCCAGCCTCCCACACAGCCAGCTCTGTGTGAATTACTCCTCCTCTATTGCAATTCTCTTGTCTTGATGAATCAGCTCTGTCTAGGCAGCAGGCAAGGTGAACCCCTTGGGTGGTTACAACTGAACCATGGCACACAACATTTAGTAAAACACTTTGCTGTATTAAATGCATCCTTTTTTTACAGCCCTGACAATGCATGCATTTCCAGAAACATGGGTTGATTTTATGAGCACAAAAGGTGGAAGATGAGCCCTTTAATGTATTCTTCTCAGTGATAAGCCTACTTTGCACAGTAACACATAATAGAGTTTCTCAAGGACTTTACTGTATTTTACAAGCAAGGGCTGAGGGTATTTGGTAGATGTGGAATTTGACCCACAGAACGCTGCAATACCCAACCTAAGGTCAAACAGGCAGTCCCTGGCCAATTTTGTTCAGAACCTTGACCATCTATCTTTTGCTCTAACATTATGTTTTTTTTCTAATCCATCAAGAAAGAAGAAAGAGCTTTAACAGACATTTGATAATGAATTGTTACTTCTTCCTCATGTTTATATATAAATCCTTGACTGTCAATGCTATAAAAGACAATTCAAAAAGGAAGGAATGCAATTATATTGAAACACCATTCACAAACATCACAACAAGAGATGCAGTCTACTATAAACTGGTAAGTTCTGGTAGTTGTGGACTTTTTAATGGATTAAAGGAGTGAAAATATTAATTTTGAAATTGGTTATTTGGATCTGAGAACATTGTTTTTCATTGAAATTATATGTATCTGCTGGTTATGTTCTTGAGACAGAATGAAAAAGAAAGCCTATTTAATGCATAATGTACTTAAGTAATGGTAGTAATAGTACTGTTTCAACGCTATCTCACATTGTTTCCACGGAAGAAAATATTTCAAGCTCCAGACTTTCACAGCTGGGCCATTTCAAAAGCAGATGTGACTGATTCTGACAGTGGCAGCAGATGCATAAAGAAAAGGCCAGGCAGTAGAAAAGTTAGAGATGGGAACAGGTTTCAAAGCCATTCTCTCAATTCTGTATTTCAATGGAATAAATGACATTGTTTTCTATCTGCTCAAAGAATGCCAGATACATCCTAGGTTCTCTGAATTGAGAAAGAATGAGAAGTTTCTCTCCAACAAATGGAGGTCTGAATGCAGACCACCTGTACCTGAATGCAGCTACAGGCGTATTTTGTTCAAGAAAGATATCTTTCTGCTGGTGGGACAAGACACAAGATACACACAGAAAGAAAGTATAATTGAGAAGGGAGGAAATATATGTTAGGTGAGGAAGAACTTACTTTGTACAAAATATACTAGTAGTACTAGTAGCAGTCATGGTGAGAAGGAAAAGTATTGCATGATGTGCAATACTCAAGCCATGCCTTTAGGAAAATTGGGAAAATTTGACCTCTGATTTTACCTCTGGTTTCCACACTCCTGAAAGGAGGATATTGAATTTAATGATTCCTTAATGGTTTTTCAGCTTTAAAATGCTACATTTATGCTACAAACCTGAATAAACAATACAGCCCTAGGGAGAAGGTAAGCAAGAACATGGCAGAGCCCCAGTGTTGGGGAGATGAAGGCCTGCTGAGAAAGTGACCCCATAACCAGGCCCAAACACAGCTAAATGAAATAGAGTCCAAGGTAGACAGTAGGACTTGGAAATAAGATAGAGGAATACTTGTTTTAAAAATATGCTTCCTTAAACTGCTTCTAGGATAGCTTCATGAGGAAGCTGTCATCAAGTGCCAGAGCATTAATCCAAGCCACTTCAAACATCTTCTTGTCTTACTTTGGGATTTATCTTAGAGAATATGATGGGAGTGAATCCACAGGTAGAAAGCAAGTTTCATCAGATAATTTTGTGTGGTAGTAGATATTTTAAATTATTCACACTTTTCTCTTTTTTTCTCAGATCACCTCTTTTTTTAGTTTTTATTTTTCTCTTTCCTCCTACCCTACCCAGAAATACTACTATAGTAAGTTATTATCTCTGATAAAAATAAGTCAAAGTCCTTGGGTGTGATGGAGACAGGATAAGGTTGAGACTTATGGTCCATTTGGAAAATGGATGATATACAGTGACTGAACCCAGGCAGAACCTAAAAAATACATTGAACATCTGGTTGTTTTTAGCAAAATATGAGATTGGATTATGTGGTTCATCTGCATGGAATTAGCATTAAATTTATCTAGTAGTTAGATGAAGATGCATACTATATAAATCCAAATATAAGAAGTAGCTATTATAATAATTATTGATAATAACTTACTGTTCTTATCCATGGCCTTAAACATGTCATTTTATTATTATACTCTTCAGTTTTAAAAACTGATCTAAAAAGCCCAAAAATAATTCTGTAAAGGCAAATGACCTAATAAGGCAAAACAAAATATCTTAGCAAAGGTAATTTAACAAGAAATTTCATTGTATTCACACAGAATTAATTTTTATGATAAATTATATTAGATCATCAAGCACTTTACTTATTGTTTATGTCTTCACAAGTGAGGGAAAAATCACATAAGAAAGAAATTTATTTAAATACATTGACATATCATGTCATGAATTATTCCCATGTTTCACCTCAGTTCATGTTAACTTTGTAGATACAGCTTTAGAAAATATTTTGTATATCACTAAGATAAACAAGGTACATATTTATGGGAGTTTATTGCATTATTCCATTTACAATATTCTTCAGCAGGTAGATGATTGTCTACCAGTTAAAATAAAAATTTAAGAAATTTTTTTTAATAAAAGAAAGGCATAACTTGTTGATAAATACTTGGTAAGAACAATTATATTACAAAGAAATAGAATAAATAAATAAAAATGGAAAAATCATTTAAATCTAGAAACACATTTTCCTTTAGAATCTAAATATTTGAGAAGAAGGTTTCCATTTCCCTTTAATTTGCCTTTGAATAAGTGGCTGAGAAACCTCATGGCACATTCATGGATAGTGATACTTATTTTATAGGTGACTGAGCCTCACATAAAAATATGATTCACCAATTATGTCATGTTTACCTGATAATGGTCAACAAATTTTGAACACTTAAAAATTATTTGGCATTATTTTTTACTTTAACATTCTTAATATCTAAGCTGGACACATACGGCAATGTCACTCTCACAGAGAATACACTTGTTTTCCACTTTTGTTTTGAAAGCACTTTGAAAAGTTAAAAGTAGTATATGACCATAAGAAAGCAATGGGCTTTCCTGTATTGTAAATGTTGAGCACTAAAAACCTGTAGACAAATGACATAGTAAATATGGACACTGATTCTTGGAACTTGATTGTAGACTAGAAAGCTTCAAATAAGATTATCTACAGGTTTCTAGAATGTCCTTACAAGCAAGGATATCTTATGACACCAGAGAAAAATGAGACAGCAGTTTCCCATGAATAAATTCTGATCCCTTTGCACATTGAGCAGATATACCAAGGGAGAGACCATTGGCTATCATTCTTCGTTTTAAAAAATTTCACCTACTTGTTTCCATTTGTGTACATAAAAAGAAAGGGAAGTTGCAGTTGAAACATATTGGCCAGGATACCCCTAAGTTATCTTGTGTTTGTGCTTTCTTCAAATGCAGCCAAAATTATGATATATATTAATTTTTTAAAAATAAAAGTCATGTTTTTGACCTCTGTTTATCAAAAAGCTGTTAGTCTTATATTATGAAGGCAATTTAATGAAAGCAATGACTTAGAAAACCGAGAAATTTTAAATAAAAAGTCAATTTCTTTCTGCTGTCATGGAATGAGGTAGATGAGAGGCATGAATGTGAGACAACTCTTTGAATTTAATTAACTATACTTTTAGACAATCTGTGTTATTAAAAATAACATTTGGAAATATTAGAGTTGTAGTTCTTAGATAAGGTTACAACGCCAATGTTTATTGTAATTAATGATTTAAACATCCTTCTGAAAAGCATTCTTAGCAAGTCATAAGAATCTAAATGATGAAACGGAATATTTTTAGCAATTGTTTCCATAAAAAAGACAGTCAACATTAATGAAATAATAAAAGCAACAAAATGCAAGTCTCTGTCATCACAAGTCTGTATGAGAAGCAAACAGCTTTACTTCTCTGAGAGATGATGTTACAAGCTCTGCCCCTCACTATTCCGAAGAGCTACTCACATGCTTTTTACATGAGATGAAAGGCTTCATAATCCAGGAAGTTCATAGATCACTTTAACATCATCTTTTCTACTGTATTTTTTACTGTATATTTTACAGTATTTTTTACTGATTACCAAAGATAAGCCTTCTCCTTGTTTTATAGAAAAAATTTTTCTGTGCTCATTACAGCCCAGCCGATGGGTGCCGAGGCTTTTATTAGGCTTTTATCGCATTAATAAGATGCTATGTTGTATGCTTCACAACAATTGAGCAAATTCCATTTCACTTTTCCTTTGTCCACAGTACTGTTTGTACCAATTATGAGGATTGAAAATGATGTCTAGGTAGCATTCTCAAAGTTAGAGAAAGGATTGACCTATCAATCTGGTCATGCTGTATGGCATTGAGATAGAGCTTTAAAAAATCACTCAGATGTAAGACAAAATAAACAAATATTGCTAGCAGATCTGTAAAAATCTAGTAGTGGTAATTGTGTTGGATATGAAACTAAAAATTGTCACACCAGTAGTAAGGGCCACAAAATTTTGAAAAAAAATTCATTCCAAATAATGCAACATAACAATCAAGACAAACATGCATCAATACCTGTTTTACTTACAATTTTAACATATCTTATTCCATAGTTTAACACTATTTTATTTTGGTATAGAAGATCTCTATTACATACTTCTTTCAATAATTTCTTGTATGACTCAATTAGTTGTCTCCATTGCACTTGAAGATTCCAGTAACCCTAAGCTCAGTCTCTCCTATCAGCATTACATTTCTCACATTTTTCATTCCCTCCAGTTGTATAATATTATGTATGAATGTCCTCTTAAATAAATCAAGCTCCTAGAGTTCTTTCTTGTTCTTGGACTGAAAGTAGACACCTAAGTGTCCACCATCCCAAAAAGGTACATGTCCATTTATTTTTCATATTGGGAGTCACCAATTAAAAGGTGAAGAAAGAATGTATTCATTTAGTCAAGATTTCACAAGTGTCTATTATGTCCCAGGAACTATTCTAGGCACTGAAGATAGAGCTATGAACGAAATGGAAATCTTTGCTATCATACGGCTTATATTCTGTTATAGAGGAGATAGAGAATAAAGAAAATAAATGAGTAAAATACGAAGTATATAAGATAGTTGATAAGTGTTGTAGAGGAAAATTAAATAGGCAAGGGAGACAGAGGGCATTGGACAAAGGGGAAGTTATGTGGAGGAGCAAAAGAGACCTTACCAAAATAGTCACATTTAAGTAAATTTCCAAATGAAGTGAGCAAGGAAGTCATCAGGATATCTCAGAGAAGATCCTGGAATAGGCACAGGAAAAGACAGATGCAGACAGGAGCCTTCTGGTCTTGGTGAAAGAACTAGTGTAGCTAGAATTAGTGCTGATAGGAGAAAGCAAGGTGTTAGAGGTAAAGGTGTGAATGTTGGAGGAAAAACACCAAGGGAGGCAGATTGTTTGGTACCTTGTGGGCCATTCCAAAATGTCAATCTTTCTCCGAGTGAGTTGGAAGCCAGTGGATTGAATTTGAAAGAATTTTAGTCTTCTCTTTAACAATTACAATGCTTTGAGAAATTTTTTGTTGGAGAAATTAAAGAGCTATAATTCAATTAATTTTGCAAATATATTAAACTCTAGCTGTTCACTTCATGCTGCATGCATGTATTATTTTAAAATAGTTTTTTTTTAATGTTAAAATGGTCAGGCTAAGAATAATTTTTTGTTTGTTTTTTTTGTCGAAGACAGTTGAGTTAGCCAGCTTCACTTGGTCCATGGCATTAAGGTAACAGTTTAGAAATTTAACATGAAGCAGATCTGAATTCCTATCTGTTTATGATGCTGTACACATTAAGGAGATTCAGTTAGTAATCAGAATCAATTAGAAATTTCATAGTTGTAGCAGAAATTTTAGTAAGAAAAAATATTTGTGAAAACTCATTTTAGTGGGAAAATTTTGTTGTCACCAGGAGAAGTTTTGGAGTCTTAATAAAAATTATGAACAGTTATGGCCAGGCGCAGTGGCTCACACCTGTAATCCCAGCACTTTGGGAGGATGAGGCAGGTGGATCACCTGAGGTCAGGAGTTTGAGACCAGCCTGCCCAACATGATGAAACCCCACCTCTACTAGAAATGCTGGGCATGGTGGCATGTGCCTGTAATCCCAGCTACTCGAGAGGCTGAGGCCAGAGAATCGCTTGAACCCAGGAGGCTGAGGTTGCAGTGAGCCAAGATTGTGCCACTGCTCTCCATCCTGGGTGACACAGTGAAACTCCATCTCAAAAAAAAAAAAAAGCAATAAATAAACTCCTCACATGTATTATCTTACTTCACATTACTATTATTATTACCTACTACTATTAATATGTTGTTATAATACATTGATATCATAATTACCCCTATTAGTAATGGTGGTATTACACCTATTTTAATGAAATAAAAAAAATCAACCTTAAACTTAAAGAAGTCAAGTAATTTTTATGGTGCCAAAGAACCAGAATTAGCTTCCAAACCCAGTTTTGAAGATTCTAGAGGCCACGCACAATGGATACTTTTTCTGCCTTATCAAGTTAACAATGGTAAACTTATAAATCAACTTGCAAAGCTATTATGAATAGAAGCATTTCATGCTATGATTGTAATGTACTGCTGCGTGTGGGCGACACATAGTAAGAGTCCATAAAATACTAGTTCCTTCACCACTTTCCCAGCTAAGTGGTAAAGACATTATTTATTTTCAAAAGAACAACAGAAGACTGAACATGGAGTCTGTTTAAAAAAATACACTTTGTTTAGATAAACACGTTTATAGTACTGGGCATTTTGTAAGAAAATGCACTCCTCCTGTTGATGCTTGCAGTAATTCTCTCCACAGCAGCAGCACAAACCATACTATGTATACACACATAATGGTAATTTTAGAGTAGAAACATATCAATCACAATCTGTACATATAATTTTGGAAGGCATACTGTCTTCCAGGAATGTGTTTGTTTTGCAAGGAAATACAATGCAATTTTTCATTAAATGTTACTATATATAGTGTGTGTATATATATATATTTATATATATAATAACTGTGTTCTACCTTATACTCAAACTCTTTGCAAATACGGACTTTGACATATATAAATTTGATAACTCTTAACCATTTAGAATCTTAATCCCTGTTCCAAAGGATTCTTCTTTTATATAACTAAAATTGGGTTCTCATTTTCTTTGTATAACATCCACCTAGCTTTCATCCCCTAGTTTTAACTTTGGGTCGTATCAGACCAGGTTATTAATTTTGTTCCCCATTTATCCCACTCACACACTGGAAGGTACATAAATCATAACCAGTGTCTACTAACATCCTCAGAGTGCATGTCATGAGACTAACTTATCATGAGATCTTTTTGGCTTCTCCAGTAAAACTAAACCTTCTTGGATAATATCCAAGACACATCTGTTTTAAATCAAATTCTACTCTACAGAATGTGGCAATGTGGATGTAGACAAGAGTAAATACATCTCTGGCTCAAATACAACAGTAACTTTTTAATTAAATGTTAATTTGTTACCTATAATGCTATGTAGTTTTAAAAGAGATTTCAAATATATGATCTCATTCTTTACAGCAGTCCTGTGTGCAAGGTTGAATAGAAGTTATACTCATATTTTACCCTTAAGGAAACAAAAACTCGAAGACAATAAGCAACCAGTCTCAGGTTAGACACCTGCAAAGAATTAAAGTTGGTTTTGAGTTGAGGATTTCTGACTCTTTTTCCAGAGCTCTTCTCACCACACATTATGTCTAAGTGAGAAAGCTGAAGTGAAGTCACTCATAAATTTGTGGGTGAAACATAAAATATTTTCTTTGGGGCCAAATATACAGAGATATCTTGCAATCATTCTTTGTTTGGAAATACAGGTTTTTCCTTCAACTGTCAAACAAAGTTCCATTCTGCCAAGAGCACATTCTGCAATTTTTTTGGAATAATACTTTTTTTAGGACTATCAAAGACACCAAAAATTAGTACTAATGAAAGGAAACTTACCCAGTCATATATTAAACAATATTATAAGATTAACAATAACTTTAAAAATGTGGTACTAGTACACATCATGGAACAGTTCAAAAGCAGTCCCAAATATATTAAAAAACTTTTATATGCCCCAAAAGAAATAGGGGTGTAAGAGTTAAATTATTCAAAAAATGGTGGTAGAAAGAATATCTATCATTTTTATTCATCTCACAACAGGGATTGAAATATATTCCAAGTAAATGAAATAATTAAATGCAAATAAAATGTGTAGGTAAGTATTTAACAAATTAGGAATGCTAGATATGGTTGCCCAAGTTGTGTGCAGCTGCACAATGACACATCCACCTAGTTGAATGGTTTTAACACCTCTACACAAATAAACTAGAAAATCTAGAAGAAATGGATGAATTCCTTGACACATACACACTCCCAAGACTAAACCAGTAAGAAATTGAATCTCTGAATAGACCAATAACAGGCTCTGAAACTAAGGCGATAATTAATAGCTTACCAGCCAAAAAAAGTGCAG
The DNA here is from genome assembly GCF_006542625.1 of Nomascus leucogenys. Classification (NCBI taxonomy): domain Eukaryota; kingdom Metazoa; phylum Chordata; class Mammalia; order Primates; family Hylobatidae; genus Nomascus; species Nomascus leucogenys. The sequence goes on along the minus strand of NC_044382.1, from coordinate 96,386,540 downwards.
GACCAGATGGATTCACAGCCAAATTCTACCAGAGGAACAAGGAGCAGCTGATACCATTCTTTCTGAAACTATTCCAATCAATAGAAAAAGAGGGAATCTTCCCTAACTCATTTTATGAGGCCAGCATTACCCTGATACCAAAGCCTGGCAGAGACACAACAAAAAAAAGAGAATTTTAGACCAATATCCCTGATGAACATTGATGCAAAAATCCTCAATAAAATCCTGGAAACAGAATCCAGCAGCATGTCAAAAAGCTTATCGACCATGACCAAGTGGGCTTCATCCCTGGGATGCAAGGCTGGTTCAACATATGAAAATCAATAACCGTAATCCAGCATATAAACAGAACCAAAGACAAAAACCACATGATTATCTCAATAGATGTAGAAAAGGCCTTTGACAAAATTCAACAGCCCTTCATGCTAAAAACTCTCAATAAATTAGCTATTGATGGGACATATCTCAAAATAATAAGAGCTACAGCCAATATCGTACTGAATGGGCAAAAACTGGAATCAGTTTCCAACATAGTGTTGGAAGTTCTGGCCAGGGCGATCAGGCAGGTGAAGGAAATAAAGGGTATTAAATTAGGAAAAGAGGAAGTCAAATTGTCCCTGTTTGCAGATGACATGATTGTATATTTAGAAAATCCCATCATCCTAGCCCAAAATCTCCTTAAGCTGATAAGCAACTTCAGCAAAGTCTCAGGATACAAAATCAATGTGCAAAAATCACAAGCATTCTTATACACCAATAACAGACAAACAGAGAGCCAAATCATGGGTGAACTCCCATTCACAATTGCTTCAAAGAGAATAAAATACCTAGGAATCCAACTTACAAAGGATGTGAAGGACCTCTTCAAGGAGAACTACAAACCACTGCTCAACGAAATAAAAGAGGATACAAACAAACGGAAGAACATTCCATGCTCATGGGTAGGAAGAATCAATATCGTGAAAATGGCCATACTGCCCAAGGTAATTTATGGATTCAATGCCATCCCCATCAAGCTACAAATGACTTTCTTCACAGAATTGGAAAAAACTACTTTAAAGTTCATATGGAACCAAAAGAGAGCCCGCATTGCCAAGTCAATCCTAAGCCAAAAGAACAAAGCTGGAGGCATCACGCTACCTCACTTCAAACTATACTACAAGGGGCTACAGTAACCAAAACAGCATGATAATGGTACCAAAACAGAGATATAGACCAATGGAACAGAACAGAGCCCTCAGATATAATGCCACATATCTACAACTATCTGATCTTTGACAAACCTGACAAAAACAAGAAATGGGGAAAGGATTCCCTATTCAATAAATGGTGCTGGGAAAACTGGCTAGCCATATGTAGAAAGCTGAAACTGGATCCCTTCCTTACACCTTATACAAAAATTAATTCAAGATGGATTAAAGACTTAAATGTCAGACCTAAAACCATAAAAACTGTAGAAGAAAACCTAGGCAATACCATTCAGGACATAGGCATGGGCAAGGACTTCATGTGTAAAACACCAGAAGCAATGGAAACAAAAGCCAAAATTGACAAATGGGATCTAATTAAACTAAAGAGCTTCTGCACAGCAAAAGAAACTACCATCAGAGTGAACAGGCAACCTACAGAATAGGAGAAAATTTTTGCAATCTACTCATCTGACAAAGGGCTAATATCCAGAATCTACAATGAACTCAAACAGATTTACAAGAAAAAAACAAACAACCCCATCAAAAAGTGGGCAAAGGATATGAACAGACACTTCTCAAAAGAAGGCATTTATGTAGCCAAAAGACACATAAAAAAGTGCTCATCATCACTGGCCATCAGAGAAATGCAAATCAAAACCACAATGAGATACCATCTCACACCAGTTAGAATGGCCATCATTAAAAAGGAAACAACAGGTGCTGGAGAGGATGTGGAGAAATAGGAACACTTTTACACTGTTGGTGGGACTATAAACTAGTTCAACCATTGTGGAAGTCAGTGTGATGATTCCTCAGGGATCTAGAACTAGAAATACCATTTGGCCCAGCCATCCCATTACGAGGTATATACCCAAAGGATTATAAATCATGCTGCTATAAAGACAAATGCACACGTATGTTTATTGCAGCACTATTCACAATAGCAAAGACTTGGAACCAACCCGAATGTCCAACAATGATAGACTAGATTAAGAAAATGTGGCACATATACACCATGGAATACTATTCAGCCATAAAAAATGATGAGTTCATGTCCTTTTTAGGGACATGGATGAAGCTTGAAACCATCATTCTCAGCAAACTATCACAAGGACAAAAAACCAAACACTGCATGTTCTCACTCGTAGGTAGGAATTGAACAATGAGAACACATGGACACAGGAAGGGGGAACATCACACACTGGGGTCTGTTGTGGGGTAGGGGGAGGGGGAGGGATAGCATTAGGAGATATACCTAATGTTAAATGATGAGTTAATGGGTGCAGCACACCAACATGGCACATGTATACATATGTAACAAACCTGCACATTGTGCACATGTATGCTAAAACTTAAAGTATAATAAAAAAGAAAAGAAAAAAGAAAAGGAAGGACTTCTCCCTAACTCATTTTATGAGGCCAGCATGTTCCTGATACCAAATATGGCAGAGATACAACAACATAAGAAAACTTCAGGCCAATATCCCTGATAAACATCAATGCAAATGTCTTCAATAAGATACTGGCAAACCAAATCCAGCAGCACATCAAGAAACTTATTCAGCATGATCAAGTTGCGTTCATCCCAAGGATGCAAGACTGGTTCGACATATGCAAATCGCTTGATGTAATTCATCACACGAACAGGACCAATGACAAAATCCACAAAATTATCTCAATAGATGCAGAAAAGGCCTTCCATAAAATTCAACATCCCTTTATGTTAAAAACTCTCAATAAATTAGGCACATTGAAGGAACATTCCTCAAAATAATAAGAGCCATTTATGACTAACCCACAGCCAATATCATACTGAATGGGCAAAAGCTGGAAGCATTCCTCTTGAAAACCAGTAGAAGACAAGGATGCTGTCTGTCACCATTCCTATTCAACATAGTATTGGAAATTTTGGCCAGGTAAATCAGCCAAGAGAAAGAAATAAAGGGTATTCAAATAGGAAGAGAGAGAAGTTAAATTGTCTCTGTTTGGAGATGACATGATCCTCTATCTAGAAAACCCCATTGTTTCAGCCCAAAAGCTTCTTAAGCTGATAAGCAACTTCAGCAATCTCAGGATGCAAAATTGATGTGCAAAAATCACAAGCAATCCTACACACCAACAACAGCCAGGCAGAGAGCCAAGTCATAAATGAACTCCTATTTACAATTGCTAAAAAGAGAATAAAATACCTAGGAATACAGCTAACAAGAGAAGTGAGGGACCTCTTCAACGAGAGCTACAAACCACTGCTCAAGGAAATCAGAGAGGACATGTACTGGTGAAAAAATATTCCATTATTACGGACAGGAAGACAGGAAGAATCAGTATCTTGAAAATGGCCATACTGCCCAAAGCAATTTATAGATTCAATGCTATTCTCATTAAACAACCATTGACATTCTTCACAGAATTAGAAAAAAATACTTTAAATTTCATATGGAACCAAAAATGAGCCTAAATAACCAAGACAATCCCAAGCAAAAAGAACAAGGCTGGAGGCATCACACTACCTGACTTCAAACTATACTACGAGGCTACAGTAACAAAAACAGCATGGTACTAGTACAAAAACAGATACTTAGACTAATGGAATAGAATAGAGAAATCAGAAATGAGACCACATATCTACAACCACCTGATCTTTGACAAACCTGACAAAAACAAGCATGGGGAAAGGATTCCTATTTAAGAAATGGTGCTGGGAGAACTGGCTAGCTATATGCAGAAAATGGAAACTGGACCCCTTCCTTATACCTTGTACAAAAATTAATTCAAGATAAATTAAAGACTTAAATGTAAAATCCAAAACTGTAAAAACTCTAGAAGAAAATCTAGGCAATACAATTCAGGACATAGGTAACAGCGAAGATTTCATAACGAAAACCTCAAAAACAATTGCAACCAAAAATTGACAAATGGGATCTAATTAAACTAAAGAGCTTCTGTACAGGAAGAGAAACTATCATAAGAGCGAACAGACAACCTACAAAATGGAAGAAAATTTTTGCAATATATCCATCTGACAAAGGTCTAATATCCAGAATCTACAAGGAACTTAAGCAAATTCACAATAAATAAACAAGCAACCCTATTAAAAAGTGGGCAAAGGACATGGACACACGCTTTTCAAAAGAAGACATACATGCAGCCACCAAACATATGAAAAAAAGCTCAATGTCACTTATCCTTAGAGACAAGCAAATTAAAACCATAATGAGATACTGTCTCATGCCAGTCAGAATGGTGATTGTTAAAAAGTCAAGAAACATCAGATGCTGGTGAGACTGCAGAGAAATAGGAACACTTTTCACAGTTGGTGGGAACATAAGTTAGTTTAACCATTGTGGAAGATAGTATGGCGATTCCTCAAAGCTCTAGACCCAGAAATACCATTTGACCCAGAAATCCCATTACTGGGTATATACCCAAAGGAATATAAATCATTCTGTTATGAAGATACATGTACACATTATATTCACTGGAGCACTATTCACAATAGCAAAGACATGGAGTCAACCCAAATGCCCATCAATGATAGACTGGACAAAGAACATGTGGTTCGTATATACCAATGGATACTATGCGGCCATTAAAAGGAACGTGATCATGTCCTTTACCAGGACTTGGATGGAGCTGGACGCCATTATCCTCAGCAAACTAACACAGGAACAGAAAACCAAACACCATATGTTCTCGCTTATCAGTGGGAGCTGAACAATGTGAACACATAGACAAAGAGGGGAGAACAACACACACTGGGGCCTCTCAGGAGGGGCCAGGAAAAGGGAGAGCATCAGGAAAAATAGCTAAGGCATACTGGGCTGAATACCTAGGTGATGGGTTGATAGGTGCAGCAAATCACTACAAAATAATAGTTGAAACCCCAGGGAAGATAACAAAAGAGAGACAAAAAAGCTACAAAATACACAAAAAAATTAATAAAATGGCAACAATAAATCCTTACCTATCAATATTACTAAATGTAAATAGATTAAACTCCCCCCATCAAAAGACACATAGTGGCTGAATGGATACAAGGAAACTCAACGTTTTACTGTCTATGAGAGAATAATTTTAGATTTAAAGACACACAGACTGAATGATAAAAGGTGGGGATGGCCGTGTTTGTATCAGACAAAATAGACTTGAGTAATAAACTGCCACAAGAAACAAAGATGGACGTTATATAATCATAAAAGGGTTAACTTGCCAGGGAGATAAAATAATTATAAAGCATATACCTCTGTCATCAGGGTACCTAAATATATAAAGTAAATATTGACATAACTGAAGAGAGAAACAGCAATACAATAATATTAGAATACTTCAATACCCCTCCTTTCAATAAGGAATAGAATATTCATACAGATAATTAATGAGACAGCAAATCTGAAAAATAACATAGATCAAATGAACCTAACAGATATATATAGAACATATCATCCAACAGCAGCAGAATACACATTCTTCTCAGGCATACTTGGAACATTCTTCAAGATAGATTACATGTTAGGCTGCAGAATAAGTTAACAAATTTAATGAGATTGAAATAATGCAAAGTATGTTTGTGACCACAATGGAATGAAACTAGAAATCAACAAAAGAAAGAAAACTGGAAATTTTTCATTAATACGTGGAAAGTAAAAAACATATTCTTGAACAGCTAATGGATCAAAGAAGAAATCAAAAGCAAAATCAGAAAATATCTTGAGAAAAACAAAAATGAAATACAACATACCAAAACCTATGGGATGCAGCAAAAGCAATACTTAGAAGTTTATAGCAGTAAATGCCTACATTAAAAAAAAGAAAGATATCAAATAAACAACCTAATTTTGCACCTCAATGACCAAAAATTTAGTAGAAGGGGAAAAATAATGAAGATTAGAGTAGAAATAAACAAAATTGGAAATAAAAACAATAGAAATTATGTGATAAAACTGAGGGTTTTTTTGAAAACATAAAATTGACAAAATTTTAGCCAGAATTACCAAGAAAGAGAAGAGAAAAGACTCAAATAAAATCAGAAATGAAAGAGGAGACATTACAGAAAGCTGAGGCTGGGTGCAGTGGCTCACACCTGTAATCCCAGCACTTTGAGAGGCCGAGGCAGGTGGATCTTGAGGTCAGGAAATCGAGACCATCCTGGCTAACACAGTGAAATCCTGTTTCTACTAAAAATACAAAAATTAGCTAGGCATGGTGGCATGCACCTGTAGTCCCAGCTACTAGGGAGGCTGAGGCAGGAGAATTGCCTGAACCCGGGAGGCAGAGGTTGCAGTGAGCTGAGATCATGCCACTGCACTCCAACCTGAGTAACCAGAGTGAGACTCCACCTAAAAAAAAAAAAAAAAAAAAAAAAAAAAAGCTGGTCATGGTGGCACACACTTATAGTCTCAGCTACTTGGGAGGCTGAGGCATGGCATTGTAATTGCTTGAGCCCAGGAGTTCAAGGCCAGCCTGGGCAACATAGTGAGACCTTGTCTCAAAAAAATAAAATAAAATAAAAGAAGAGACATTACAATTGATACTACAGAAATAAAAAGTGCCAAAAAGACTACTATGAATAATTATATGCTAACAAATTAGATAAGCTAGGCGAAATGGATAAGTTTCTATTATCACCCAATGTACCAAGACTGAATCATAAAGAAATAGACAATCTGAACAGACCTATAGGTTATAACCAGTAAGAAACTGAATAATTTATCAAAACCCCTTGACAAGGAAAAGCCCAGAACCAGATGGCTTCACTGGTGAAATCTACTGAACATTTAAAGAAAATTAATACCAATTGTTCTCAAATTCTTTCAAAAATTGAAGATAAATGAACACTTTTAAACTTATTTTTTATGGCCAACATTATCCTGATAGTAACACCAGACAAAGACACTCCAAGAAAAGAGGACTATAGGCCAATATCCCTAATGAAAATAAATAGAAAAATACTCCACAAAACATTAGCAAACAGATTCAATAGCACATTAATAGAATCATACACCATGATTAAGTGGGAGTTATCTCTTTGATGCAAGAATGGTTCAGCATTTAAAAATCAATTAATGTAGTGATATATTAGTAGAATAATGGATAAAACTCACATGATTATCTCAATAGATACAGAAGAAGCACCTGACACTTTTTACAAATAACACTCAATAAACTAAAAATAGAAGAAAATTACCTTAACATAATAAAGTCATATATGAAAAGCCCACAGCCAACATCATGCTCAATAATGAAAAACTAAAATCTTTTTCTCTAAGATCGGGAACAAAGCAAGAATGTCTATTCTTACCACTCCTATTCAATGTAGTACTGTAAGTCCTAGGGAAAGCAATTAGGCAAGAGAAAGAAATCTAAGAAATTCAAATCAGAAAGGAAGATGTAAAATTATCTCTGTTTGCAATGACAAAATCTTATATGTAGAAAAAAAGACTCCATAAAAATCTATTAGAACTAAGAAACGAATTTGGTAAAGTTGCAGGACAGAAGATCAACATACAAAAATGAGTTGTATTTCTATACACTAAAAATGAATTATCCAAAAAGAAAATTAAGGAAACAAACCCATTTAAAAGAGCATCCAAAAGAATAAGACAGCCGGGTACAGTGGCTCACACCTGTAATCCCAGCACTTTGGGAGGCCAAGGTGGGCAGATCATGAGGTCAGGAGATCGAGACCATCCTGGCTCACACGGTGAAACCCTGTCTCTACTAAAAATACAAAAAAAATTAGCCAAGTGTGGTAGTGGGTGCCTGTAGTCCCACCTACTTGGGAGGCTGAGGCAGGAGAATGGCATGAACCCGGGAGGCGGAGCTTGCAGTGAGTGAGCCGAGATTGCACCACTGCACTCCAGCCTGGGTGACAGAGCGAGACTCCATCTCAAAAAAAAAAAAAAAAAAAAAAAGAATAAGAAGCTTAACTGAGGAAGTGAAAGACTTGTACACTGAAAATCAAAAAACATTGATGAAAGAAATTTCAAAAGACAAAAAAATGGAGAGACTTTCCATGTTCATGAATTGGAAGACTTAATACTGCTAAAATGTACATGTTATTGAAAATGATCTACAGATTCAATGCAATTTCTATCAAATCTTAATGGAATGTTTTATAGAAATAATAAAAACAATTCTACAATTCATATGAAACTACAGAGGACTTCAAAAAGCCAAACGATCTTGAGAACGAACAAAGCTAGAAGTCTCACACTTGAATATGTAATTTCAAAGCACATTACAAAGCTACAGTAATTAAAACAGTGTGGTACTGGAGTAAAAATAGATATATAGACTGATAGAACAGAATAGAGAGCCCAGAAATAAACCTATACATATAGAGTCAACTCATCTTTGACAAGTATGCCAAGAATACACAATGGGAAAAAGTCTCTTCAACAAATGGTGTTGGGAAAACTGAATATCCACATACCAAAGAATGAAGTTGGACTCTTTCTTACATTACCCAATACAGAAAAATCAACTCAAAATGGAGTAAAGGCTTAAATATAATACCTGAAACTTTAAAGCTCCTAGAAAGAAACAAAGGGGAAAAGCTTTATGACACTGGCCTTATCAATTATTTCTTTTACAAAATGCCAAAAGCACAGCCAACAAAAAGCAAAAATAGACAGGTGGCACTACATCAAACTAAATAGCTTCTGTACAGCAAAGGAAACAATCAGCAGAATGTAAAAGTAACCTACAGAATGAGAAAAAAATATTTACAAACCAAGTATCTGATAAGGGGGTAATATCTTAAATATATAAAGAACTTCTACAACTCAATAGCAATAATACCCTTATAGTTTAAAAAATGGACAAAGGACTTAAACATGCAATTTTCCAAGGATACACAAAAGGGCCACAAAAATATGATAAGATGCTCAATGTTCCTAATCATCAGGGAAATGCAAATCAAAACCACAATGACATATAACCTCACATCTGTTGAGATACTCATTATGAAAAAAACTAACAAGTATTGGTGAGGATGTGGAGAAGTTGGGACTGATGCGCACTCTTGGTTGGAATGTGAAATGGGGCAGCTACTGTAGAAAGTATGAAGATTCCCCCAAAATTTAAATGTAGAACCACCATAAGACCCAGAACTTCCACTTCTGGGTATATATTTCTAAAACAACTGAAAGCTGGATTTTGAAGTTACTTGCACACCCATGTTCATTGCAGCATTATTCACCATGGCCTATATGTCCATCAACAGATGAATGGTTGAGGAAAATATAGCATATACGTACAATAAAATATTATTGTCCTTAAAGCAAGAAGGCAATCCTGTCATATGCAACAACATGTATGAACCTTGAGAACATTATGCTAAGTGAAATAAACACATCACAAAAAGACAAATAACATATGATTCCACTTATACAAGGCATATATAGTAGTCAAACCTACAGAAATAGAAAGTAGAATGGTGGTTGCTGGGCTGGAAGAGGAAGTGAAAAGTCATTGTTCGATGGGTATAAAGTTTCAGTTACGCAAGATGAAAAAGTTCTAGCAATCTTCTGTACAACACCATGCTTATACCTAACAATATTGTTATTAGTTTAATATAATTATAATTAAAATTTTCAGAGGGTAGATTTCATGTTATGTAGGGTTTTTATTTAACCACAATAGCAACAGCAAGAAAAGCCAAGTCTGAAGTCTGTAACACATGTTCAGCATATATATGGGCGTTGAAGAGGGCTGACATCCAGTGTAAAAAATATAAACATGATATATTCCTGTTTATCTACATTATTGACAACCATACATTTTTTTACTGTACTTTAGTTGTGCAGCTTAGGATTAATCATAACCTATAGTTTATAATGTGGTCTTATCATTGGTTCATACATAGCCTATGTTTTAGTTATTAATCAGTTATTTTAAGTAATAAATAAACACATGTCACTCACAACAAAAGCTAGAAATTTGATAATCTTATATAGTACATGATTTTCCCCAACAACACATTTCTTTGCCACTCCCTTGATCTCATTTTCATTAGAATGTCAATAGACATAATTTTGTTTCACAAACAGTGTCTCCACGTTTTCAAATAAATTTTGAAAACCATTCTTCCATCTTCATATTCATTTTCAAATGAGCACTTTGGTTGCTTTAAATTAAAATGATACAGCATTTTTCTGTCCTAGAACTAAATGTAATGTCATGTTTGAAATGTAATTCAAGTAAATAGTTATAAAATTATTGAACAAGTTTTTATGGCTTTGTAATGCAAACAGATTGAAATGATATAGCCTTTCAGATCTAGCAAATATAAAATTGCCATGAATCTTGTAACTTGCTCTAAAGTAGTAAAAGAGAAAAAGGACTTATAGCAATAGTAGGCTTCTTTTAGTTAAGTTCAGTAAATATTTATTGAGTACCTACCAAATAGGAAGTACAGAGTTTGACATTGGTGGTAGTGGTGGTTCGACATGACTAAGATAATGATCTCTAGGTGAGGAGTTTAAATTTTAATAGAGGAGAGGCACATGCCACAAATAACTGTGATTCAAGATAAAATGACACAAATTCTAAATGTTAAGTAAAATCAAAGTAAAGGTAAGCAATTATAATTCTGAATTGAGGATGGAATCAGCACTTAAGGAGGATTTTTTTTTTCTTTGAGACAGAGTTTCACTTTGTCACCCAGGCTGGAGTGCAGTAGTGTGATCTCAGCTCACTGCAACCTCCACCTCCCGGGTTCAAGGTTCAAGCGATTTTCCTGCCTCAGCTTCCCGAGTAGCTGGGATTACAGCCACATGCCACCATACCTAGTTAATGTTTGTATTTTTAGTAGAGATGGGGTTTCACCATGTTGTCCAGGCTGGTCACTAACTCCCGACCTCCAGTGATCCACCCACCTCGGCCTCCCAAAGTGCTGGGATTACAGGCATGATCAACTGTGCCTGGCCTTCAGGAGGATTTTTATAGCTGAGTAGGATCCAAATAGATCTAAGTGAGAAGGGGATAAAAATACAGGAGAAAGAGTAGTTCCAAAATGCTATCTTAAAGAAGGGTGACCAGTTCATCCTTGTTTGTTTGGTACTTTCCAGTTTTAGTACTGAAAGTCCCATGTTGCTATGATCTGAATATTCATATCCCCCACAAATTCATATGTTGAAATTCTCACTGCAATGTGATATTAGGAGGTGAGGCCTTTTGGAGTGATTATATCATCGGAGTGGAGCTCTCATGAAAAGGATTAGTGCCCTTATGAAAGAGGCCCCAGGGAGACCCCTCACCCCTTCCACCGTGTGAGATTAGAGTGAGCAGATGGTTGTCTATGAGGAAGAGGGCCCTCACCAGACATCAAATTGCCAGTGCTTTGATTTGGGACTTCCCAGCCTCCAGAGCCATGAGAAATAAATTTCTATTGTTTATAAGCTACCCAGTTTATTATATTTTGTTATAGCAACCCTCATGGTCTAAGACACATGTCATGGGTAAAGGGCAAACCCAGATGGTTGATCACCTAGAGAACAATCAACACCTTTCCTTCCATTCCTTCTAATTTCGCAGTGAAACACACACAGTCCCATATGGCCAGACCTTAGGTGTCAGCTTTAGGAAACTTCAGGCAGCTTTCCCTGTCTCTACCACATTTTCTGAAAAGTGAGGTTTAAGACTCCAAAGTTCCTTATCTTTCCCAGTTACCTCCAGCTGCAGTTCCCTTACCAAGAGTAATGATTCTTTAAGCCTACTCAGGTCCCAAACTCTTTTACTAATGAGACGTCAAATCCTGGCCTTTTCCCGATGACCACCACCCATTCTCTCAACTCTGCCATACTTTATTCTTGCTGAGCTTTCGTGATGTTCTTATCAACACCTTTGGTCCCTCAATCCTATCCAGATTCTCCCAACTTGTCAGCCCAGTTCTTGTTTATTGAGATTACCCGCATACTAACATTGTTGAGATAAAGCACTTTAGAGTCAGATAGGTTAATTTTTCATCCATCTCTGCCTGTTACTACTATCCATATGAGCTTAAGCAGTAGAGTTAACTTCTCTGAACCTGTTTTCTCAGTTGGAAAATAGGAGATAATACTCTTTCCTATTTCATGGAATCCTTATGGGATTAAATGATATCACTCACAAAATACATTTTTAAAAGAAACAAGTTTTAGAATTGTATGTATGGTCTGACTACAATTTTGTGTAAACATGTATACTAGGTGTGTTTTTCTGTATGAATATTTATAAATGCAACAAAAAGAAGAATAAAAAGAAACTTGACAAGGGAGAGATTTCAGAAGGGGTATGGAAAAGTAGAGAAATATGAAGAAAATTATCTCCACATTTCATCTTTGAATTTTGTAAATATTAAACCATGAGCACAAGTTATTTCAAAATTAAGATATAGAAAAAATTAGAAGAAAAATAAACAAACATAAAAACTTCACGGGGATTTAACACTTGAGTGAATCTTAAAAACTGGATGCTTCATACCTGGGAAATAAGAAAGAAAAAGATGTTCCAGCAAAGAGAGAGAGAGAGTGTGAGCCACTGAGTAGATAATGCAATGCTGCCAGGACGCTGATGAAATTGAAATGATGAGGGACTGGGTACATTGAGAGAGATGTGAGTGGGCGCATCATAAGAAATAAGTTTGGAGTCTAGAGACATGGCTGGGGCCAGATCTGGGAGTCACCAGAAATGAGGCCGGAGAGATGGCTGGGGTCAGATTTGGGAGGGTGATCAGAAATGAAGCTGGAGTAATGGCTCAGGCCATATCTGGATGCCCTGTGAATGCAATACTATGGAATTTAAACTTTATCCTCAAAGTAATGGGAAAGCATTGAAGGGTACTAAGAATGGGAAAAATAATGGAAGCTGTACTTTTGGGAAAAAAAAAACTGTGTTAAGGATTGATTAGAAGGAGTAGTCAAAGCTGCAGGCTGGAAAAGAAAATCACAAACTCTTCCAATAGTCACAAAAAGAGATGATGAATGCTAGGACCAAAGCCAAGGCCAAATAATATGTTTTTTATGCTGTGACTATAATTAACAGGTAACATTTATTGTGATAGTTCTTAATAGCTAACATTTATTTAGCCAAGCTTAAATTGGCTAAACACTATAAATGGATAACTCAATTATTTCTCATAGCTCAATAAAATAGATACTGTTAATATTTCTGTTATATAAATGATGAAACAGAGACTCAGAGAGATCGATACTTGCCCAAACACACCTATATGATAAAGAGTGTCACCAGAATCTAATCCATACAGCTTGGTTCCCTGGTCACACTTTCAACCTGCATGTCATAAAGCCTACACCTAAAGTGTCCTCGATGTCAAAGAAAAAGTGCATCAGATAGAATTAAACAGGCAGAGAAGACATTATTCAAGACTTTTGCAATAGGGGAAAAAGACTAAACCTAACTCCACTGAAACAAAAGACAGGAGGAGTTAGTGAATTAGTGAAAAACAAGTACTGGAAGATGTTAGAAAGGAGGTTGATCAATGCAGTTAGGACATCTGAGTTTGCTAATTGTTGCTTATTGAAGAAGTTAGGCCCCTATCTTCTCACAGAGACTGGGAGATGGGATTGCAATCTTTTTCTGGTGATTATATTTCAAAAGCATGGCTTCCAGATCCATGAAAAGACATTCCTGGGATGTAAAACTGCCAGGGGCTCAGAGGAGATTTACATATCAAAGGGACAGAAAAATATTACATTTATTATTTTTATTTTTTCAATTTTTTTTAGATTCAGATGGTTCATGTGCAGGTTGTTACATGGGTATATAGCATTGTGCTGAGGTTTGGGCTTCTATTGATCCTGTTGCCCAGACAGTGAACATATTACCCAATAGGAAGTTTTCAGCCCTTCCTCCTGTCATTTGGGGTCCCCAGTGTCTACTGTTCTCATCTTTATGTCCATGTGAACCTAAGATTTAGCTCCCACTTATAAGTGAAACATGTAGTATTTGGTTTTCTGTTCCCATTTTAGTTCACATAGGATAATGGCCTCCCTCTGCATCCATGTTGCTGCAAAGGACATGATTTCATTCTTTTTCATGGCTTTGTAGTATCTGTGCAGTATATGTACCAGATTTTCCTTATCCAATCCACCATTGACGGGCACCTTGGTTGATTCCATGTCTTTGCTATTGTGAATAGGATGGCAATGAACATCCAAGTGCAGGTGTCTTTTGGTAGAATGATTTATTTTTCTTTGGTGTGTACACCCAGTAGTGGGATTGCTGGGTCAAATGGTAAATCAACAAGCAAAAAGCAAATAACCCGATTAAAAAATGGGCAAAGGATATGAACAGACACCTCTCAAGAAAAGGTATACAAATGGCCAACATACACATGAACAAATATTCAACATTACTAATCATCGGAGAGATGCAAATCAAAACCACAATAAGAGACCATCTCACACCAGTCAGAATGGCCGTTGTTAAAAAGTAAAAAAAATAGTAGATATTGGGACAGTTGTGAAGAAAAGGGAAGGCTTAGCCACTGTTAGTGGAAATGCAAATTAGTTCAGCCCCTGTGGAAAGCAGTTTGGAGATTTCTCAAAGATCTAAAAATAGAACTACCATTCGACCCAGCAACCCAGTTACTGGGTGTATACTCAAAGAAATATAGATCATCTACCGAAAAGGCACACGTAGTCAAGATTGGTGCAGCACTATCACAATAGCAAAGACATGGAATCAACCCATCAACAGTCGATTGGATAAAGAAAAAGAACTTATAATTGCAAATTATCTAAAGTAAATGCTCTAATAAAAAGATCAGGAGCCTATAGTCAAGAAGAAACCTGTCTAAAGTCCAGTCAAGGTGAGGAGAACCCTAAAGTATTCTTCATCATCAATTATTCCGAAATACGGGATTCAGTAATTCAGTGTAATTTAAATTTAATTCTACCGAAGAAATTCATGCAAATGGCATGTAAGTCACTAATATACATAACCTATTTTAAATTATAATATTTACATGTACATTTTAAAAGTTAACACACCAATATACATTACAAAATTTAATATACATCTTCAAAGTAAAATTTTCTGTTTTATAGGCATTTTAAAACAGCACATAGTAATGAAACTGATGACTCAATAACAACAAAGATAATAGCCAATATTTATTCAGTATTTACTATGTGTCAGACATCGAGCTAAATTTTTTTAATATGCTCCTAAGAACAATCCTGGGAGGTAGGTACAACAGTATCTTCATTTTATGGATGAGGAAACCTGTCCTTAGAAGGGCCCACAATTTATGCATTGAGCCATAAGTAAGACTGGCTACCTAGTTTGTCAGACCCAATGAAAAATGAAAATGTGGAACCTCTTGTTCAAAAATCATTAAGAGTTTCAAGACAGCGACAACAGAACCTTAAACAGAACAGGATTCTTATAAGCACAGGTTGCACACCCAGAAAGCCAGCCCTACCTGCCCTTAAGTTTGTGCTTTTAACCTTTTGGATATACTCTGTCTCTTCTGAGTAAGTTATTAAACAGTGAGGTTCCTGGGGGTACCCAGAGTTGTTAAGTCATTATCAATTGACCTGAAATGCCTTTTTTAATGCCTGGAAGAAAGATCGTTTTTCACAGACAGGATCTGGATGTTTAATCCCACCTATATCACACTGCTTCTCAGTGAGGTATCAAAGTATTATGAAGACTTGAAAGTCTTTACTGAGTTTCTGTCTGAAAATAGGAAATGCCTGCAACAAAGGAGGGCCTTACAATACAAGGGGGAACTATAGCTAAATACTAGCCTACAGACAGCAGCTCCTTTCACCATATACTATAACAGCAAGTATTACTGCATCCGATTAGAACTGAACTTGGGTGATATAGTACAATTCTTAGATGACAAGAAATAGCAGGAATGCAAATAAATGAAAGGGTTCTGTTTTGTTTTGTTTTGTTTTTATAGAGTAAAAACAAAACAAAACAAAACAGAACCCTTTCATTTATTTGCATTCCTGCTATTTCTTGTCATCTAAGAATTGTACTATATCACCTTTAGAGTAAATAGAAAGATATATAGTAGTACTGAGGCTACTACCAGGAGAAGGCAATATTGGTACTGAACAAAAAAGAGTTTCTTCACAGTGAAGTACAGCACAGTTGAGAAGCATGAAATAAAGATGTTTTCTAGACTCCAATTCTATCATTTCCAAGGGGTGGGTACTACCCAGAGTGACTACTAATATCACTACATGATACATGATTGGGACTTAGGTAATGGTTCGTTGCAAACAGCAATAACAGAGTAGCAGATTCAGATTTCATTATAAAGAAGGTTCGTTTCTATTTGAAAATTCATTTTCCTTTTTGTTAGTTGGAACGAAAATGGAGCTAAACGTAGATAAAATATGATATCCATTGTAATACAGGTTATGCATATGGTTTTTTCTTTTATTTCAACATCTCTAACACCAGCTCTTTGAAAAGACTTGTATGAATTCTATAACTAAAATTTTCTCACTGGGGACAGACCAGAAGATATTGTCAGGATGACACATATTCTGTTGTGACTGTTGTTTGGCATTTTGTGTATTTTTTTAAAATGACTAGTCTTCCTTCTGAATATATTAACAAAATATTAATCAAATTTCATAAATATAATTATGGCCTTTGACTTAAATATAAATATTTTTCTTCAAAAACAAGCACCTCTCTTACGTAGTATAGTTTTAAAACAACTTTATTGAGATAAAATTGACAAAATGAAGTGCACACATTGAAAACGCAATGTAAGTTTTGAAATAAATATTTGTCAGGGAAGCTTTGCCAAAAGCAATATAGTGAACCTATTTGTCAACCCTCAAAATTTCCTCTTGTCCCTTAATAATCCCTCCTTTTCCCATGCCCATCCTCCCTTTCCAGCTGGCTCCCCAGGCAACCACTGATCTGCTTCTGTCACTATAGACTAGTTTGCCTTTTTAAAGAACTTTAAATTAATACAGTCACTCAGTGTGTACTTATTTTACCAGTATAATAATTTTGAGATTCATCTATATGGTAGTCTGCATCAATAATTCATTCCTTTTAATTGCTGAATAGTATTCCATTGTATGGATAGAACACTTTTTTTTTTTTAATTGTTCACCTGCATTTGGACATTTGTGTTGTTTCCAGTTTGGGGTTATTACAAATAAAGCTAATATGAACTTTTTCATACAAATCTTGGATGGAAAATTATATTTATTTCTCCTGGACAAATAGTTAAGGATGAAATAACAGATTGTTTGGTAGATGTGCATCTAGAAATTTAAGACACTACCAAACTATTCATCAAAGTATTTAAAACATTTTATTTTTCAATCAACAGTGTAAGAGAGTTCCAGTTACTCCACATTCTTGCCAATAGTTGTAATAAATATTTTCTATATTTCTTATGATATATACACACATATATATTAGCATAACAGTGTTCAGATCATATAATATTCATTGATAGTAAAGATATAAAATATAGTTTATTTTAAAAGGTGAGAGGACCGAGGCAAATAGCCATTTTTAAAAGGCATCTTTAGAAATCTGTCACCTTTCTGTTAATTCCCAGTCATTATCATTAGCCACAACAAAAATGATGACTCAAAATATTAAATCGATATATCTTATTTAATGCTAAAGCCACAGCTATTATTTATTTGTGGATACAGAAGTTACAAATAAGCCCAGCAAAACTATAGGTGAAGATCAAAAAGGAAATAAATTGGAGAAAACACAGTTTCTCAAGAATTAGAACTAGTGTAGCTCTAATGCATCAGCGGAGTAAGCAGTATCTATCTACTAAGGTCATTTGTGCTTAGATTAAGGCAGCAATTTTTTTATCTCTTAAATGTATTTATATAGGACTCCAAACAATCTAGAGTACCCTGAATCACTAGTGACATCAATAATTTTGGTTCAGCTTCCATCAGAAGATGGGATGTGCTTTTGTCAAGATGTTGTCAGGTATCAGATCTCTTTTCAAAGCTTGCAGGAGATGAAAGTAGCACTCCTTGAGGTCAGAAGCTAACTGGTGTCTTTTAGTGTTATTTACTATCTGAGGAACACGAGTCAATTCATAAGAAGCTCCCCGTGGATAGTATTCACAACCGGCCTTCAGTTTCAACCCTTACTGTTCTGCAAGGCAATGGAAGATGAACCGTGATGATTTTGGGGTCTCTGCACAGAGCTGAAGGGATTACAGTCCGAACTTTCCTGATCTTCCTTGGGTGCTACTAGCAGTGACATCTACCTACCTTACTCCTTTTTTATAATAAGTTGAATTTATTAATAAAATCCCATTCCTAGTCATTTATTTCATCATGATTACAGAATATAATCATAGACATGAGATCTCAATACCTTCTGGGAAAGTTCATTTTATTTGAGTGTTTAATGGGTAGACAGTGCTTCCTTTTACCCTCGGAACTGAAATCTGCCTCTTAATCATTTCTTTCTAACTAATGGAATATTCCCTACTGTTAACAAAGAGACTTACTGAGAGAAGGATGTAGAAATTTCATGAAAAGAGTATGAGTTTGCATCATACTTCCACCACTTCACTTCCAGATAATATTTGCCTTCCTTATCTTGTGAAATGTCTGCAATAGTAATCACGTCTTAGGGTTGCTTGAACACTAAATGAAATTATTTTAATAAATAGTCCCTACTTGATAAATTCAAGTTCCAACTATGAGTTACACTATTGCCCCCGGTAAGCCTGGTAGTCTAGCTTAAGTTAGGAAGGTCAGGCTTTCTCTGGTAAAAACTTTTATTGCTCATGCTCTTTGATCATGCTTCATTTTTAGAAGTTTCCTACACTGAGATTTTTAATGAGAATTGAGAGCTAAAATTTTAGTGTTTTCAAATAAGCTTTTAACCCCTGTATTCATCAGTTTCTTTTTGGCCTTTAATTTCTAAAATTACAAAGAATGTCTAAAAGTTATCATGTAAAAAATACAAATTTTATTTAGTGGCACATTAAATATTTTCAGTTTCCATTTGCCTACAACGACCTAGCCACAGTTGTTTCAGTGTCTATCTGCTTATCTATCAGTCACATACTGAATCTCCTCCCTCTGTGATCTGTTACAAACCCACCATATTCCAGATAAATGTTCACAGTAAAATCAGTAAAATCAACCATAATACCATTAAATCCTAGTCTTGTTGACTGTGGAAGAACTGGGGCAAACTCATCAAACCCAAAGAGAAAATTGGTGGATGTGTGTTTATCTCCCTGGCGCAATAGCATCTTTGTAGGAAATACCCAAACTCTTATTGCATACCTACTGTCAGACTCTATTGACAATATGCTTAATCACCGGTTCTCTGCATTTGGGAAGCTTCATTCCTATTCTCTTGTATTTTTTAAAAATATTTCTTATTCCTACCTTTCAAGCCATCCACAAAGCTGTCAATTTTCTGATATGCACTTCTTTCTTCAAATGTCTACATTGCTGATATTACCTGATAATTCAAATAAAATATAGCTCGCATCCTACTCTAAGAGAGAATACTTTCAACTTAACCAATCTAGTATTATAAATTTTTAAGTTATCAATTTTTTTTGTTTTTCTCACTATAATTAAAATTGCCAGTTGCCCAGGGACAAAGTGAAAGTCTGAGACAAAATAAAAAAAGAAATCTTAAACATTTGTGATTTAGAAATCAGATCATTTACACTGTTCATAAAATAGTATTTATTATGAAATTATCATCTTTTGTTTCTTCTGTCTCCACTTCTTCATTAGCCACTTAAAAGAATTATTAGCTAAAAATTCTTCACAAAGGATTCTGTGACTCCCTTTATCCTCTGACAGTCATCCTGTTGAAAGGCCAGCTCTTTTAAGGAAAGCTGCATTTTCTCAGGATAAAACAGAAATATTTTATTCAATACCTCAGTGTGTTAAGGTTGTCACTCTGGGATTTCATCTGCTCTGTATGTTGACCCTGGACTAAACACTGCCAACCTCATACCCGCTGCATCAGCAAGTCTTGTCAGTTCTACTTGCTGAATATTTTCTGAATTTTCCCTTTTCACTCCTCACCATTACCCTACTAGTCCAATGTACATTATTTCTCACCTGAACTACATTCTTCCTCTCTTACCTGGTCTCCCAGTTTCTACTCAGGCTCGCAAATATTTTCCCCTTTACCCAGTAGCCAGAAGAACAATATAATTCATATTAATAAATCAGATAATGCATTACCCTGCTTAAACTTTCCAGTAACTTATCATTACCCTTGGAGTAAAATCCAATTCTTATTTTCAGTTCCAAGGTCCCGCACCATCTGTTTCCCTCTGGGCGCTCCTCTCCTACCATTCTGCCTCACTCATGGCCCTCCAGCTACACTAGCCTTCTGTCTATTTCTGAAATAAAGCCAGCTTATTTCTAATTCAGGCCCTGGAATCCATTTTTTCCAGATCTTTATGTTGCTGGCTTTGCTACCTTTCATATCAAAATAATTCTCATCCCAGTGTTGTCTCCCGTCGTATCCTACTTTAATTTCTTACCAGAACGTTTTATTCTTACTATTTATTCTTTTTACACATTTTATTCTTAATATGTATATTACGTATTACTGTGTATTCTTACTATGTATATTATGCATTTGCATACTTGTTTATAGTCTGCTTTCCCAATTGGAATGTGAACTTTTGGTGGTATAGACTTTTTGTGGGGTAGACTTTTTGTGGGGTAGACTTTTTGTGGGGTAGACTTTCCCTCACTCACTCCTGTCCTGTCCGCCCCTTCCTCCCCTCCAATTTAGATTAGTGCCTGCTACATAGAGAGTAAAAGAAAGATCTGTTAAATGAAAGAACGAAAAAGCAACACGTTGAGTAATGTTACTAAGTATATCATTAAGATCTCCTCTAAAGACACCCTTCTAAAAATGCTTTTGTAAATTGCAACAAAAGATGAAACTCTTAAATGTTGTTATAAAACATATTTATCTTATAAGACATACTGATAGGAACACTAAAAAAACTTTAAATATTCCTATAAAAATGACAAGACCATGTTTTATTCACTGAACAAGGATCCCTGGATCATGGAGTCATGTAGTTAATAACTGAGTAGCCTGTCCTAGTCTGAGCATAGCCACTAAAACAGTATGAAGAAACAGTGTTTTTGTTGCAAAGGTAATTCTATTGAAGAGAGAAAAATTATTAAAGTTAGTTAATTCAGCAATTAATTTTGATATAAAGGATGTGTTATGAAAATTTAGAAAATGGTGAAGTTGAAAGCAAAGCAGACATAAGAGAAACCATAACACAAGAGCAGTTTACCTTGGAATTTATTGGGTGAGAGGCTCTTGGCTAGTTCATCCATCCTGAACACCAAAAACTGCTTAGAATGATCGATCAGGTTCTCTGGTTAGAAAACTTTTCTTAAAATACTTCAAATATTTTCTTAGGAAAGCAGTCTTTCAACAGAAGGCTTTGTAAGCCTAGAGTGGTGGTAGGGTTACATGTCGGATTTGGTTGGAAATAACTAAATCCCTATCTGGAATAACATTCCAATGTGTATATAAATTCACTTTTGTGTTAGAAGTAATCTATTTTCTCTATTATGTAGGAATCTGTCAAGATTAGAAAGAGCTTCATATCTTACAAAACCCAAGTAATAATAGCTTCAGTCAGATGAATAAGTGATTTTATTTCTCATGCAGAAGGAGTTCAGAGATGAGTTTTTTTCTGAACTTCTGCAATTACTCTGAGAATTTACGAGAGAGCCAGGCTCCATTTTTTCTGCACTACATTTTCAAATATGTCTCTATCTTCCAGTTGTCTCATGGTCTCAAAATGGCTGCTTCAGCTCCAGGCATTATATTCATATTCTGGATAGGAGAAAGGAGAAAGGAGCGGGTGCAGAGGAATATACCACCCAGCTGAATAACTTTCTTGAAAAACTCATTCATTGGCTTCTACTTACATTTCACTGGACACGTCTATTTGAAAGGGAGGATAGAAAGTGTCATTATTATCCGAGCACTTTAGTGGTCCCAATAGTATAGAGTTTTTTGGGTTTCGTTTTTTGTTTTTACTAAGGAAAAGGGAAGAGTAGGTACTGGGTAGACAGTGTGTACTACCACTATACAGTGCATATACCACTGTATTTGTTTTTGTTTGATTGTATTTGTTTCATTCACTGTTAAATCCCTGACATCTATCATAGTGCCAGATTTTCAATAAATTATGCAATCCCAATAAATTAATATATAAATAAATAATTTTGCAATATTTGTCTGTACTTTAACTGTGGTGTAGCTATGCAGCATATCTCTGCCATTGTTCCGGTGTCGGCCACTTCTCCTTTTATCATCTGGTGATGTCACTAAATGAACATCAACTATGTCCCAACTCATGTCAATTATCTGCTTCCCTGTGTGAATCTCAATAGGCTAATAGCATATTGTTCAAAGTTTTGATTTTAAAAGTGCAGAGTATTCACCAATTGTAATTCTATATCACAGGCTATTTCTAGTTCTATTTCTATTTTCTAATGTATATATACAGGTAAATACTGTAATTTCAATTTCAGGCTAAGTTTTCCAATTCTGAAAGTAAGTCAACTACTAGGGAAAATTTTTAAACACATTCTCTTTGATGTAGTGGCTTTGACAGGAAGAAAACAGCTCCATCTCTTGTACCCAAAAGTCTTTGCTCAAAGCTCCCTTCCTGTGTCAATTACCTATCAGCAGCAAAGGTTTAAAAAGTCTACTTTCTACCTAACAATAGTTTTTCAATTTTTATGCCCACTTGTGTGTAAATTAAAGAAGAAGCACCTACATTAGCTTTTGTGAATATTACTTATTTTTCCCCTTTTTGTTTCTGGTCTGTCGACTTTTTACTGGGAAAAATTTTTATATCAGCATATTTGCATTTTGTGGGGGAATTTCACCCTTATTCTCTGTATTTTTCTATCTTTTAAATTCTATTCAAGTAATAAGAAAATAAAGAAAATTCGTATGTACATAATAATGAATTTTAAGACCTGAACAAAATTTGTAATGGCTCAACATATACGCTGAAACATCACAGTACTATATCATACCATTGTAACTACACGTACTGGACACCTTCACATATACAATGGATTTGAATCTTTTTATGCCATGAATTCAGAAGTAAGGAAATAATGGAGAAACTGAAAAAGCAAGGTCAACAAGTGAAAATAAATATGAAGAAGGGTGAATGTAAAGATGTTGAGAGATAATGAGATCCATGTAAACCAAATGACTTAGGCATTAGATACAGAAATAGAGATAAGAAAGCAAAATAACGTAAGAGACATGATTACCAAAAACTAATTAAACAAGGTTCAGCTACACCACCACTTACTTCATTTAAGAATTTGCTATTTATGCTATTTGTTGACTGAAAGAGGTTAAGATTACTGTTTTAACTAAATGCCTGGTAGATAAATAACAATCTGAGAAATTTAGCACTATTTCACAGACCACAAGGCAAAGATGATCTATTAGTGACAACAGAAATATGGTGGTGGTGAATAATTTCACTACAGATTTTCTCAAAACAGTTGACTTTCTAGAGAACATATGACCTATTAGATTCATTCCTCCAGTCAATGGCTATTTTATTTCAAGTTAATCAAAAGTGATGCACTCATAATGGAAGAAATTATGATTAAAAATTAGACACATTAATATTGAGTCTTTCATGTTTTCCTTGATGTGTGTCTGCATTAGTAAATTGATTACATAAAATACACACATATACTTAACAAAACACTTTCGGAGAATGAGTGGATCAATGAAACATCTCTGTCAATTTGACACTTCACATTTTCCCCATGGTTTCCAGATCAGAAAAAGGAGAGAAGGCAATAAAATATTCATTAACTGCACTGCAGCCCATTTATACCAGATGGTCTCTGGAGGGTAAATTTCAAAACATGTGCTAGAGAGCGCTATACAAAATACGCGGTTGTCCTGACACAGCAACTGGTGTGAAGAATGGCAAACGCAATAGTTGTTATTAGTGAGCGAGAAGATCATCCATTGTGAATCATGATCCAGCTCCCTTTTCATTTAGTTTAAGAAAAGGGTAAGAGTAAAGTTTGCTGTCCCTTATCACTTCTGAGATTTTATAGATAGATTAAAAAATTACAAGATTTGCCTCACAGTATCATCAAGTATTATGATAATTCTTAAAAATTGTAATGAATCTTCTTTCATCATTCTTTAAGTTCTTAGAAAATTAAGGTATTTGGGGATACATAGCAATGATAATAATTCACAGGTATTGCAATGTAGAGGGAAGAAAAAGAGGAAAATTATATATTATAAATATTACGCACATGACTGCATGGCAGGTGGATGGATAAAGAGCTAGATGTACAGTTGTATAATTTAAAATACTAGAAGCTTAAAATGATAAAAATTCTAATCAGGATATAAAATAAAATATAAATGTGCTCTAAGTCTCTCAAAAGCTAATATAAGTAGGTAACATTTAGAATAAAATGAACATGTTTTTGGTTTGCGAAATTGCCTGTTCGTTCAATGTGATGTAACAATTACCCAGATTTTTCAAACTCTAAGTTTGTGTATGTTACTGTCTTTCACTATAAAAATACTTTGGCATTGCACTATTCTTTCAAAAATTTGTGGAGACATATTTTTTAATTCACTTTAAATCAATTTTCTTAATAGTGAAAAGTTTGGCAAAATCATCTATATTGGTTAGTGCATATTGAATTATGCAACATTCTTTTAAAATTTTTTATTGTAGTACAAAAAATAATAAGAGAAAATTTACCATTTTAAAGTGTACAGTTCAGTAGTGTTAAGAATATTCACATTGTTGTGCAATTATCTCTAGAATTTTTCCATGTTGCAAAACTGAAGCTCTATACCCATTGAACAATTCCCCATTTCTCCTTCCTCCCAGCTTCTGGCAACCACCATTCTGTTTCTGAGTTTGACTACTGCCAATGCCTTGTGTAAGTGGAATCATCTGGTATTTATCCTTTTGTGACAGTCTTATTTCACTTAGCATAATGCCCTCACAGTTCATTCATGTTGTAGTATGTGAAAGAATATCCTTCCTTTTTAAGGCTGAATAATATTTTATTGTGTGTATAGACACATATTGTTTAGCCACTCATCCAGTGATGGACATTTGTATGTTTCTACCTCTTGATTATTGTGAATAATGTTGCCATGAACATAAATATGCAAATGTCTCTTTGACATCTTGCTTTAAATTTTTTTAGATACTTAGTTGGCCCCCTATATCCATAAGTTTTCCATCTGTGGATTCAATCAATCATAGATCAAAGTGTTTGGAAACAAATATTGCACCTCCACTGAATGTGTATAGACATTTTTTTCTTGTCATTATTCCCTAAATGATACAGTATAACCATTTACATTATATTGGGTATTAGAAGTAATCTAGAGATGATTTAATGTATATGGGAGGATGTGATGGGTTACATGCAAATACTGTGCTATTTTATATCAAGGACTTGAACATTCATAAATTTTGATTTTTCTCTAGAAGTCCTGGAAGCAGTCTCCCACAGATACCAAGAGACCACTGTATATCCAGAAGTGGGACTACTGTGTAATATGAAGTTATAATTTTAATTTCTTCAGGAACCACCATACTGCTTTCCACAGCAGGTGCCCTATTTTAAAATCTCACCAACAGTGCATAAGGTTTCTAATTTCTCCAAATCCTCACCAACACTTATTTTCTGTCCTTTTGATATTAACCATCCTGATGGACATACAGTAGTATTTCATTGTGGTTTTGATCTGCATTTCTCTAATGGTTACTGCTATTGAGCATATTTTCATATGCTTGCTGACCATTTGTATATGATCCTTAGAGAAGCATCTTTTCAAGTTCTTTGCCTAATTTTTAATTGGATGGGTTTTTGTTGTTGAGTTATAGGAGTTCTTTAAATATTCTGGACACTAACTTCTCAGATTAATGATTTCCAACATTTTCTTGCATTTCATATGTTGCCTTTTCAGTCTATTGATTGTGTTCTTTGTTGTACAGAAGTATTTAGTTTGCTATAGTCCCATTTATCTATGTTTGCATTTGCTGCCTATGCTTTGGGTGTCATTTCCAAGAAACGATTGCCAAATTTAATGTCATGAAGATTTTCATTTATGTTTTCTTCTAGGAGTTTTTTGGCTTGGGGTTTTACATTTAGATCATCAATGCATTTTGAGTTAACTTTTGTATATTGTGTAGAATAAGGACTCAACTTCATTCTTTTGCATATGCATATTGTAATATTCTTTTATTCTTTTCTCTCTTTCACTGACTCTCTTGCCCCAAATTCAAGCATTTACATGAATTTCTTTTTTGCTTTTTTTTTTTTTTTAAATCATCACCTGCAATTTCTTCTTATTTTCCTTCCCATGTTTGGACCTATTGTTTGGAATATTACAATAAGCCTCAATGAGAATTATAGTGGTATAATAAGCTAAGATTAGCATTTAAGGTGGAGAATAAACAGAAGAAGTGGATGAATAGTTGAGGCAAGATTCCTCTCTGTTTCTGATAATATACAGAGAAAAATGCTACAAATTTTGACATAAAAAGAGAAGTATTTGTAGCAACATATTTTTTTATTGTGGCTTCCCCTTAACGGATGGCCTCATGTGAGTCTCAGTACTTACAAAAAGTTATCATTTATTTCTCACAGAAGGAACTAGAAGATAGAAAACATTTGACGTTTAATTTATGAAATATAAATACTGGCAAAATAATGTTGCGTTCTACATTAAAAAGAATGATAATGCCTTTCCAGGAGAGTACTTATATAATTGCAAGACCTGTTATGAGATTTGAGTCTATTCCCAGCTTGTTCCATTATGTTATACAAATCGGCCACCAGGTAAAAATCCTATCACATTGCACAAAAGTATTGTAAGTTAATTATTAGTAAAAACCCTCAAAATCTTGATATTACTACTTTTAAAATATCACTTATTGTCTCAGATATATCAAAAAGCAACTATTATTGAGACTTTCTTTTCTATGTGAAATCAAATTCTCTCCAGGGTACTTTATATAACTTACTAAAATAGTCTGTTGGTAGGCAAAATTCTTCTTACTGTGACCAGAAGACTTTAAAATTAGTTGCAAAGGAATTTGGATATTCCCAGAGAAAAAGAATCACAGAATTGAGTATTTGAAGTTAGGTTTAATGGTCTAATTTCATGTGAAAATATAGGTGCAAGCTCAGACATATTTTGATACAAGTATCTGGGAACCAGATATTGAACTAAACAATTTACAGACCTTGGAATAAGCAGAAAATTACTCTTGAAACCACATTAAAAAGCAAATGTAAAATTGATCTCATTGGAATAAAAATAATCATGTCTAGAAAAGTATTTTCAGTAAGTATGATTTATATTTAAGAGAAAATTATTTTCTACATCTTGGATCACTTGTATATCTTACCAATCTTTAAAGAATTATTTCAACCTTCTCAAATTTATATTACCATTTTAAGCAGATAAATGAACCAGTGACTTTATTAACTAAAGTATGTCAAACTAGTGTTCTGTAAATCAAAGAGGGGTAAAGGGGTTAAAACTGATAAAAGTCTAATGTTATAGCTCTCCAAGTTACTATATCCAAAAGACAATAGATCATTTTGTTAAAATACTGTATTCAAAAAAGTTCTTATTTTCTTCCTGCAGTTTAAGTATGTTTGCACGAAATCTCAAATAGTTCCAATATGTAGTATCAGTTACAACATTTGTTAAATCCATACAATTTATCACATTAGTAGGCTAAGAGAAAAATAAAAAATGCTATTATGAATAAACAATTCATCTTAGGACAGTTAACCAAAAGGCAAGTAAACAAGCAAGCAAGAAAAGCCAACTCTTCACTCAGATAAGAATTCAGTCTGTGATTTGTGTGTGTGTCCATTTATTAACCAAGAGTTTAACTTGACTTAATGTTAAGATGCCAAAGCCATGAATTTTATTTTACTAAGAAAATGCTTTCAAAGAATCCTGATGAACTTTTATTAGCTTTGCTTGATTTTGAAATAATTTTATATGAGTGGTCCACTCACAAAATAGAAAATGTAAAAAATAAAAAATCCCAACTAGATTTAGTGACCCTTTATATGAGTATAAAATGATTTCATGTTATACTGTGAACTTTTCACAAACCTTTTCTAAGCAATTAATGTGTTGGTTTTTAATTCTAAGAACAACATATCCCAAATACTACTCTGCAGATTGAGTTCTCGCTGTCTAAATAAAATGATAGACTTTCTAAAAAGATTTTTTTAAATCGTATTATTATCATGAGTTGCAAGAGTCTTTCCAGGTAGATTTCCTCAAAGGCTAATGTCTACTCATAGCAATGTGAAATACTCTAGTTGTGATTACTCCAGACAAAGGATATCTACATAAGTAAATTCACCCAATAAAAACTAGTATCCCACTTCTTTTTATGTTTATGTGAAAGTTCCATTGGCTTCTAAACATTGAATAACTTTTCATAGAACCATAGAATTTTAGATCTGGTGCAATTCTTAGAGATACCTCTAAGGAATCCAAGACCACAAAGCTTTAAATATCAAAAATCAATAAAATGAAGAACAAGGACATAGTATCAGTAAGATGCAAAACCTCAAACTGTTACATTGAAAGGACTGATAATAGACAAAACTCTAACAAGAATGTCCAAGGGGAAAAAAATAGAAAATCACACACAAATAAAATACAAAATGAAAAGGAGACATATTGTTCACACAGTACAAGTTTTATGTCATAAGAAATACAATGAATAAGTTTATGT